>NC_043976.1:42275002-42345002 GCF_902148855.1 Sphaeramia orbicularis | reverse complement strand
AGAACAACACAAAGAGCAGAAAAACGCACCTGGACGCTTCAACACGGCGCTTTTATTCACGGTTTTAATCCCAGACTGCCGCTGTGTTGCCGTAGCTCCGCCCCCTGGGGTTCAGTCCGGCATGGATTTACAGTCAGGTCCATAAGTATCAGGGTCAGAAGATGAACCGGAAATGGAATCACCATCAATCCAGAGAAAATGCACAGAAAACAAATAAATTGAATGAAAAAACTAAGAAAAACTGAAGCAAATGAACAAAAATGAAATAAAAGAAACAAAAAAACATAGTAAAATGAACAAAAAATCATAAAATAAGTGACAAAATAAACCAAACATTGGGGAAAATAAACAAAAAAAGACTAAATTCAGCAAAAAAAATTTGTAAAATGAGCAAGAAATGAAGAAAAATTAACCAAATTACCAAAATGATGATAAAAATAAACCAAATACTGGAGAGAACACATAAGAAAATAAATAAAATGAAGTAAAAAACTAAGAAAAACTGAACCAAATGAGTAAAATTTAATAAAAGAAACAAAAAACATAGCAAAATAAAGAAAAAAATTATGAAAATAAGTGACAAAATTAACCAAACACTGGGGAAAATAAACCAAAAAAGACTAAATTTAGCAAAAAAAATTGTAAAATGAGCAAGAAATGAAAAATTAACCAAATTACCAAAACAATGATTAATAAAAAAAAAAAAAAAGAATAAAACCAAACACTGGGGAAAACACAAAAAAAAATAAAAAAATAAATTGAATTAAAAAACTAACAAAAACTGAACCAAATGAACAAAAATGAAATAAAATGAACAAAAAAATGATGAAAATAAGCAACAAAATAAACCAAACACTGGAGAAAACACACAAAAAAATAAATAAACTGAATATAAAAAATGAAGAAAAACTCACCAAAATGAACAAATATTAAATAAAATAAAGAAAAAAAAACTTTACAAAATGAAGCAAAAAATTATGAACATAAGCAACAAACCAAATACTGGAGAAAATAAAGAAAAAAGGACAAAGTTGAGCAAAAAATGAGCAAGAAATTAAGAAAAATGCAACCAAATTAACAACAAAAAAGGAATAAAATCAACCAAATACTGGAGAAAAGACACAATAAATAAATGAATGGAAGAAAAAAAGGAAGAAAACAAAATAAATAAAACAAAAAGCAAAATAAACCAAACAGTATTTGGAGAAAATAAACAAAAAAAGATTAAATTAAGTAAAAAAAAATTGTAAAATGAGCAAGAAAATGAAGAAAATTCTAACAAAATCAATGAATAACATGAACCAAAAATGATGAATATAAGAAGCAAAATAAACCAAAACCCAAAAAGAAAACAAACAAAAAAGACTGAAATGAGCAAGAAAATGAAGAAAACTTTAACCAAATCAACAAAATATAAATTAAATGACCCAAATGCTTCATATGTAATATTATTCTTTTATTATTAACAGTGTTTTCTTTAAATTTCATGGTCTTTTCTTTGAATTCACTGGTGTTTCTTCACATTCAAGTAGGTTTTTGACAGATTCGTTTGGTGATTTTTCAGCGTTTGCAGTATTTTCTTATTTTTTAGCCTCAGAATTACAGGTGTTCTTTATATTTCTTTTAAATTCACTTGTGTTTTCCTTAGGTTTAATCATCTTTTATTCATATTTAACAACATTTTCTGTGAATTTACTGGTGTTTCTGTAGATTCGGGTTTGTATTTTACAGTTGTAGTTGGTACTTTTTAGTGTTAACTGTATTTTCTTGGCATTGAAAGGTGTTTTTTTTTTTTTTTTTTTTTTAAATTATGACTGTTTTTCATATTTGGGTTCTTCTCTGAAACTGGGCTTATTTTAGTATCTGTCACTTTTCCATCTTTTTAGACCCAATAATAAAAGGTAAATGTGGACATATTTCCCCCCAGGATGGACCTAGTGATGACCTCAGAGAAATGCAAAAAAAAAGTTATACTCTTGCTCTGATCCATCCCATAATTAAAGAATTTCTAATCAAATCTTGGGTCCAAAAATAGGACCCAAATATGGACATTAAATCTCCCTAGGTGTCAGTGCATTAGATGTGTAAATGTGTAAATGCTCTTCTACAGACTCTAAATACAGACACTGTGTTCAATGTGTGGATCCTGGTGGTTTTTCTAATCCACATGTGGGTTTTTCATCAGTCTCAGTCTCATTCCAGGTTTGGTGTGGAACCCATTGTGTCCACTGGTGTTACACGCGGAACTTGAACATTTAAACACAAATAAATCACGAGTGCTTTTGCAACAGCGGTCATTTTTGTGAAACACTCTGCCTTGAATAATTACTTCAATTCCCAAAATGCACCTGTGACAGAATAAAGAGATATTGGAAAAAATAGTAGCGTGTAATTTCCGTGTCCTTTTGACCGTGTTACATGCGGATTTTTGAATAAAAATAATACAAAAATGTGTTTTATCTGAAAAATAGTTTCTCTTTTATCTCAGTAAATATTTATTTTTTAAAACTGACCTAAACCTGCTTCATAACATTCGTCTACATGTGGTTTGAATTTTTAGCCCCATGTCCTGTGTCATAGAAGAACCCATTTCTAAGTATTTCTTTCCATTTCATAGTGCTTTTCTTAGATTTCATCATCTTTTATTCATATTTAATAACATTTTGTGTGAATTTCCTGGTGTTTCTGTAGATTCAGATGTTTATTTTACAGTGTTAGTTGTTACTTTTTAGTGTTTTTACTGTATTTACTGTATTTTCTTGGCTTTAAAAGGTGTTTTTTTTTTTTTTTTTTTTTTTTTTTTTTATGGACGTTCCTTTCCATTTCATGGTGTTTTCTGAAAATTTAAGTGTGTTTTAGTATTAATGGTCTTTTCTTCACATTCGGTGGCACTTTCTTTAAATTTTACCATCTTTTTAATCTTAAATGTGTATAAATCCATAAAGCCAACACATTTTTTCCCCGTTTTTACCAAATTCAATGTGTTTTTGATTTTCTTGCGGGATATTTTCAACAAGTGCATGTAAATATATTCTTGAATTGTGTGTTTGTAGTTGTGGGCTGTTGGATTTCTACTGTCTTCTGTCCACATTTGCGTGTCTTGACCGTGTTGAAGTGACTGCGTTGGTCTTTTCCGGGTTGGTTCTGGTTTTTTTGGTCTGGCTTCGGTCGGTTTGGATGGAACCTGAAGGATTGCGGTGGTGTTTTTGGAGGGCGTTTCCACATCACACAGATGAACGCTCACACAGTTCACACATGCAAACACATGCAAGGACACATAGCTTTCTATTTCTGAGCCTCTATCTCTTATTTCACTCTGTTGTTCCCTGGTCATCGATTCCCCCAGACTCAATTCAACAGCATTAATTTATTTACATGAATAAACACCAGCGACTGACGACACAGACTGCATCACGCCACTCCGCTGTCTGTTCCTGACTTTGAATTTCTGACACCTTTTTCCTTTTACTTTCCACATTTTAACACAAATATCTGTCATTGTGACTCCTTCGGTTTTCAGAGCAGGGTTTGGTTCTAATGTGTTGGATGATTTTTAAGATGAAAACAAGAAATGTAAAAAACAAAACAAGTGGTTCCAGACACAACAGACCCCGCCCCTCACACATATTGTAGCTTATTTTGTCATCGATCCAGCTGATGTCATCATGTCCATGCATGTGCTGATGTCAGCATATCAATGGCCTCTATATATGTGCCAAGTCTGAAGGAAATTGAAACTAAATTGATGTTTTTATACACATGTGAAATTTCACCCATTGTAATTAAAGGGGGGGATGGGGGTTAAAAAAAAAAGATAAAAAACTGAAACTTTGACCTACATTTCCCAAAATGTATTGATATCTATTCTGGGTCACTGGCAATTTATAAACCAAATTTGGTGTGAATTCAACAAATACTTTTGCTGCTACAGATGTGTGAAATTTCATCAATTATAAGTAAATGAGGAAAAAAAGATTTTAAAAATTCATAAAAAATTTTGACTTTGACCTACTTTTCTCAAAATTTAATCAGATCTATTCTGGGTCAGTGGCAATCTATAAAGCCAATTTGGTACGAATTCAACCAATATTTTTACTGCTAAAGTGTTAACAAACAAACGAACAAACAAACAAGTGAGTCCAGGCACAACAGACCCCGCCCCTCACATGTATTGTACCTTATTTTGTCATCGATCCAGCTGATGTCATCATGTCTATGCGTGTGCTGATGTCAGCATTTCAATGGCCTCGATATATGTGCAAAGTTTGAAGTAAATTGAAACTAAATTGATGTTTTGATGTTTGATGTTAAATCTTAACAATTTAGATTTATTGTTATGGGCTCTATTTATCGATGAAAACTTTATTAGAATTATCTGAATGACATCCTATTTTTCCAATATCGGACCAATAATTATCGGTGCTGATAGTTATTGTGCATCCCTAATAAAAAAATGACACAAAATTTAACTAAAAAATGACAAAAGTTGAACGGACTCCATGACTGAAGCCACTTTCCATTAAAGTGACTGAGGTTCAGATCCTGGACTCTGTCTCTTTTACTGCAGTAAATGGTGAGTTGTTGTACTTGGACTTGAGTATAAACTGCATCCATGACAGTATTTCATCATCAGTGTTTGAGTTCAACAGCTGCAGATTCACAGACTGACGCATGTTTCCTTCAATTTATTTTAGTTTTAATGAAATCAATAACACAACAAGTCCAGAGCAGAGGCGCTAAAATATACAGCGACAAAATGTGGTGATGGAGAGCAAATAAACAAGAGGAGGGAGGGAGGAAGGAGGGAAGGAGGGAAGGAAGGAAGGAAGGAAGGAAGGAGGGAGGGAGGAAGGAAGGAGGGAAGGAAGGAGGGGAGGGAGGAAGGAAAAGAGGGAAGGAACAAAGAAGGGAGGGATGGAAGGAGAGAAGCAAGGAAGGAAGGAGGGAGGGAGAAAGGGAGGGAGGGAAAGAGGGAGGGAGGAAGGAGGGAGGGAGGAAGGAAGGAAGGAGGGGAGGGAGGGAGGGAGGAAGGAAGGAGGGGAGGGAAGGAACAAAGAAGGAAGGGATGGAAGGAGAGAAGCAAGGAAGGGAGGGAGGAAGGAGGGAGGGAAGGAGGGGAGGGAGGAGGGGAGGGAGGAAGGAAGGAGGGAAGGAAGGAGGGAAGGAAGGGAGGGAGGGAAGGAAGGAGAGAAGGAAGGGAGGAAGGAAGGAGGGAAGGAACAAAGAAGGGAGGGATGGAAGGAGAGAAGCAAGGAGGGAGGGAGGAAGGGAGGGAAGGAGGGAGGGAGGGAGGGAGGGAGGAAGGAAGGAAGGGAGGGAAAGAGCGAGGGAGGAAGGAAGGAAGGAAGGAAGGAGGGGAGGGAGGGAGGGAGGAAGGAAGGAGGGGAGGGAAGGAACAAAGAAGGGAGGGATGGAAGGAGAGAAGCAAGGAAGGAAGGAAGGAAGGGAGGGAGGGAAGGAGGAAGGATGGAGGGAAGGAGGGGAGGGAAGGAACAAAGAAGGGAGGGATGGAAGGAGAGAAGCAAGGAAGGAAGGAAGGAAGGGAGGGAGGGAAGGAGGAAGGATGGAGGGAAGGAGGGGAGGGAAGGAACAAAGAAGGGAGGGATGGAAGGAGAGAAGCAAGGAAAGAAGGAAGGAAGGAGGAAGGAAGGAAGAAAGGAAGGGAGCAGCACAAAAAGGATCAGAAGGATGTAAGGGAAGGAGTGAGTGTGAATGAGGACTAATTCTCCTTAATGAAGGTGTTATTTGTGGTCTCATGCGTCTCAGACGGTGGCGGTTGAACGCTCGTTACTTCCTGTTCGTCTAACGACTGAAATCTGCAGAAGCTGAGGTTTTACTGACGGAGATGAGACGACGCCTATAAAACACTTTATCTACTACACGACCTTGACCACAACATGAACTGATACTGATACTGCCTCTGTAGGAATATGGAATATATATATATATATACATATATATATATATATATATATATATGTATATATATGGTTGTTCCATGTGTTTCTGAACAGAACCTTCATCCCAAACATTGTCAGTTTTTAACTTCAGCCTCATCTTCATCTGTTCATTTGATAATTAATCATCATAATAATAAAAAGAGTTTTATGTCATAAACAAATGTCATTAATGTCATCAGCATTCAAACGGTTCAGTTAATTAACTCACTTATTTATAATAAATATGAAGAAAAACACACAACCATCCATCCAAAGTCACAATGGAAAGGAGGACAGAAGGTTGGATGACTTTTACTTGCAGTGTGGTATTTTACCAACATGTATTAGTACTCCTACTTAAAGTGCAGTATTTTTACAGCATGTATTAGTACTTTTATTTGGAGTATGGTGTTTTCACAGTATGGATTAGTACTTTTACTTTTTTACTGGTACTACTACTGTATAAGTACTGCATTGTGGTATTTTCCTGGTGTGGATACTTTTTCTTGCATTGTAGTTTTTCCACAGTACATATTAGTACTTTTATTTGCAGTGTGGTATTATCAGAGAACATATTAGTACTTATACTTCCAGTGTTGTATTTATAAGAAAAAATGGATGTAAAAGACAATAAAATAAATAGAATAAATATGCAAACACTGTAAAAAGTATAAGATGAAATATCAAAAAATTGCAACAAAAGGATAGCAACAGAAAAGACGAAACAAAAGAAAAAAATTACAATTAAGTAAAAAAAAAAAAAGAATCAAAGCACAACAAAAATGAATTGAGAAATGAACGGACAAAAATTGTAGTAAAATTTACAACAACATAACCACTGAAAATATAAACGCAAAAAATAGTAAAACAAATGGAACAGGACAAAAACTATGGTCTGTGTCTCAGGTGGGCGGAGCCTTGGTCCAGATTTCAGAACTATTTTGTTGTTGTTGGTTTGAACTGAATGAAACCAGTTTAAACATCGAACCTGTTTCCATTCACAGTAAAACTGAGCTGAGTTTTCAGAGTATTATTGATCATGTAAACAGTCTAATGTGATCTGATCTATCAGATAACAGCAGTAATCTGATTACATTTAATCAGATTAACACCTGGATTTGACCCCAACACGCATGCATGTACAGTAGTAGTACTTCCAGTAGTACTTTTTCCTCATAGTGCAGTATTTGTACAGTAGTAGTACTCCTCTCATAGTGCAGTACTTGTACAGTAGTAGTACTCTTCCTTATAGTGCAGTACTTGTACAGTAGTAGTACTCTTTGTTATAGTGCAGTACTTGTACAGTAGTAGTACTCTTCCTTATAGTGCAGTACTTGTACAGTAGTAGTACTCCTCTATAGTGCAGTACTTGTACAGTAGTAGTACTCTTCGTTATAGTGCAGTACTTGTACAGTAGTAGTACTCTTCCTTATAGTGCAGTACTTGTACAGTAGTAGTACTCCTCTATAGTGCAGTACTTGTACAGTAGTAGTACTCTTCGTTATAGTGCAGTACTTGTACAGTAGTAGTACTCTTCCTTATAGTGCAGTACTTGTACAGTAGTAGTACTCCTCGTTATAGTGCAGTACTTGTACAGTAGTAGTACTCTTCCTTATAGTGCAGTACTTGTACAGTAGTAGTACTCCTCTATAGTGCAGTACTTGTACAGTAGTAGTACTCTTCGTTATAGTGCAGTACTTGTACAGTAGTAGTACTCTTCCTTATAGTGCAGTACTTGTACAGTAGTAGTACTCCTCTATAGTGCAGTACTTGTACAGTAGTAGTACTCTTCATTATAGTGCAGTACTTGTACAGTAGTAGTACTCTTCCTTATAGTGCAGTACTTGTACAGTAGTAGTACTCCTCGTTATAGTGCAGTACTTGTACAGTAGTAGTACTCTTCCTTATAGTGCAGTACTTGTACAGTAGTAGTACTCTTCCTTATAGTGCAGTACTTGTACAGTAGTAGTAGTACTCCTCCTCAGTTCTGGACTTTTCTATAGATAATCAGAGGACGGCTGAACGCTGCTCGTGTCTGTCGGCCTCAGTGGCGTCCCGTCGGGTTCATTAATGGCTTGTCTTTGCTGGTTGGTGTTTTATTGTCTTGTGTCTTTGGAGACGTCTGTGTCAGTGCGAACATCAGCTCCACAGACTGAACCCACCGCTGTGGACACGGAATGAGTCCACTGGTACTGTACCAGCCTGAAGAAAACCACGAAAACAGAGAAAAACAAACCGACTGCCTCCACTTTGCATCAGTACAACCACGAATATAATAATACTTCATGTACTAGGATTTGGAATTCAAACAAATAATACACAGTAAATCCAATGCATGTACAAATACACAATTTGTGGATTTAATCAGGTTTAGTTGTACTTTTCCTCATGGCATAGTACTTGTACAGTAGTAGTACTGTCCCCACCTGGTGCAGTACTTCTACAGTAGTAGTACTGTATACAGTAGTAGTACTGTCCCCACTTGGTGCAGTACTTGTACAGTAGTAGTAGTACTGTATACAGTAGTAGTACTGTCCCCACCTGGTGCAGTACTTCTACAGTAGTAGTACTGTATACAGTCGTAGTACTGTCGCCACCTGGTGCAGTACTTGTACAGTAGTAGTAGTACTGTATACAGTAGTACTACTGTCCCCACCTGGTGCAGTACTTGTACAGTAGTAGTAGTACTGTATACAGTAGTACTACTGTCCCCACCTGGTGCAGTACTTGTACAGTAGTAGTAGTACTGTATACAGTAGTAGTACTGTCCCCACCTGGTGCAGTACTTCTACAGTAGTAGTACTGTATACAGTCGTAGTACTGTCCCCACCTGGTGCAGTACTTGTACAGTAGTAGTAGTACTGTATACAGTAGTACTACTGTCCCCACCTGGTGCAGTACTTGTACAGTAGTAGTAGTACTGTATACAGTAGTAGTACTGTCCCCACCTGGTGCAGTACTTCTACAGTAGTAGTACTGTATACAGTCGTAGTACTGTCGCCACCTGGTGCAGTACTTGTACAGTAGTAGTACTGTCCCCACCTGGTGCAGTACTTGTACAGTAGTAGTAGTACTGTATACAGTAGTACTACTGTCCCCACCTGGTGCAGTACTTGTACAGTAGTAGTAGTACTGTATACAGTAGTAGTACTGTCCCCACCTGGTGCAGTACTTGTACAGTAGTAGTACTGTCCCCACCTGGTCCAGTCCTGTGTTTGCCTCTAAACTGGTGGAGGTGTGAAGTATCTCCGTCCACCCTGAAGCTCTGCTGTGACGCACCCAGGCGGCTGCGTGTCAGGGTCACCCCCCACCCCCCTTTACCGCCGCCCCCTCCCCGTCCTGAAGCCAAACTGTCCCCGTGGTCGTCTGCCAGCTCGCCTTGGCTCGCCGCCTGATCTCAGTGAATCATTTCCTGCAGCTCGGCTCCGATCGCGGCGGCGGAACGGTGACAAAATGTGTTTTCTCCTCTCAGACTAATTGAATTGAAGCTGCTGCATATTCACCGCCGCCTTCTTCCACCTTCTTTCTCTGGGAGTTTTCACTTTCCATCACCGGGCGCTGACAGGACGCTGGCTTTTAGAGCGAACAGAGGGGATTGGTCCTGAGAGAGGCCACGCCCCCTGGGAGCCGGTCCCATCACGGCGAGGCTTTTCCACAGATGTGTTGAGCTTTTTATCATGTTCTGTTTGTGACGAGACGATGACAGATCATCAGAGGTCCACGTGTTTACACGACTGAACCTGTGATCGTATAATCAACAAGTACAGAGTCAAATACAGGTCATTCAGGCGCCAGTGTCTGAAAAACACCTCCGAAAGTTTACGTTTCATTTGAAAAAAAATCCAAATTCTTCGACGAGTGTTAGTTTACGTAGCTGGTAGAAGAATATGTGCATCAGTCTGAGGCTTTTAAACACATATGTTTTATTTCTGTCGTATATATTTGTTGATTATCAACAGTTTCAGACTCCAACCTGATAGATTCAGATTAATTTAGTTTCAACTAAAGAAAATTTAAAAATTGATTCAGTTCAGTACAAACTACAGTTAGTTTACGGAGGTCAGACAAGAATGTGTCTTTTAAACAGATGTTTATTGAAATACTGAATTCCCAGCTCCAACATGTTCACATTCTGTTCTTAAAGAAGCAACATTCTTCTACTACTGTTAGTCTACGGAGGAAAAAGAATGTGTGCATTCATCTACAGCTTTTAGATATATTCTGCTTTATATTAACTTGTTATATATATATTTATATATTCATAAAGTTTACATGTAAACTTTGTAATACTATATACACATGTATTTAGTATATGTGTGTGTGTATATATATATATATATATAATGTGTGTGTATATGTGTGTGTGTGCACGTGTGTATATATGTGTGTGTGTGTGTATATGTATGTATGTATGTGTACAAACTCTTGTAAAATTTTCTTAAAGAAGTAAAATTCTATTATTTGTTTACAGAGGTGATAGAAGAACTTTAAACAGATATATTATCCATTTTATATTATATATATTTTTAAATATATTTATGACCCTGCCTATATATTTCTGACACCTCCTCATAAATATCCATAAATTATCTTTTGTTCATATATTTACATTTGACACAAATAAACAGTAGAAGAACATGACTTCTTCTTCTGTTTGCTTTTACGGAGCTGGTAGAAGAATGAGGAGCTACGTTCACCTGTTGACAGCTGATCAACAGGTGAATGTACGTTTCATTTTTTACTTTTTGTCAGTTGATCCACAAATGGAACTAGACATAGACACCAGATTCTTCTTCTTCTATTTGTTTTTATGGAGCTGGTAGAAGAACAGGGCATTGTGGGCTGTTGCTAGGCAGATTTGATGACAGGTGGACAAAGAGAACTGACAGTTTTTGAATATGGAGCTGAGCGGCTGAATTATAGGTGGTATGAGATAAAAAAAACAAAACAAAACAAGGGCTGTTAAAGTGAATAAAAGTATGGAAATGGAAAAGCAGATGCAGACTCTGTGGACTGAGTTTTTTTTTATTTTATTTTTTTTATTGTGGGTGTGTCATGTGATCTTTAATAGTCGCTGCAGCCAGGATCTATTGCAGTATATCTGTTAAATCTTGCAGGTTTAATAATGTTTCAGACTTGATGTGGATGCAGCTGAGGCTTTGCCAGAACTTTTGGATTTTGGCTCACAGGAGGATGGAGGACGCCAAGTGTGCTGCTGTTGCATCCATCCACACGAGAATGAATGAGCGCATACTGAAGTACAGACAGAAGTACATGGACGACTGCAGGGACGGCACTGAATCACCTGACATGTGGACCATGGTTTGGGGAGTTTTAGTTTCACGTTGCAGTTTTAGGATCAGATGAATACAATGACATGTGTCTGACTCAAGTTCTATGAAGTATTAACCCTTAACGACCCAAACCTCCATGACCATCCAGAGCCATCTACTGATCTAAACTGTTTACGACCTGTAGATCCATTAATCCTATCAATACATGCCAATAATTGGTGTAAAATACAGTTCTTCATCTTTTCATGGTCATCAGATATGACCCATTTGGATGTTCAGAGGCTCCATAGTTACCGTGGAAACACCGTCATCTTCTACAACAGTGATTCACCAGTAAAACCCATGGAGTTGGATCAGTGACAGTGGATGGACACACTGGGTTTAGGTTCAGTTTATGAGAGATTTTGCTGAAAAAGTCACTTAATCTTCCATTTTCTCTGTTTCTGATAGAATAACCTTCAAATTTACGCTGAGATTTTATGAAAATCTCATTAAATATAGAAAAATACCTGATTTTTACTGAAGAACTGCAAAACAAAGAGGATAATATTGCAATAAACGGTGATGAATCACTTATGAAAGGGCAAACATAGAAAAAAAAATTCATTAGCGAACTGCCACAAAAGTCGCTTTGGGTCTTTCTGGGTTAATATTCCAAATCACCATCAGGGGTCAGTCTGGTACCAGAACACACTTAGGACCTAAACCACCGATGAACCGACCCTGCGTTTCCACAGACGCTGACTAACGTCTAAACTTCACTGTTTCCACACATAAACAATTAATTAATTAATTAACTGTCAATTAATTGTTGATAAGAATTTGCTCAATTAAATTATTAATTGTCAGTTAATTACCCTTTTCCACAGTGAGGTTTGTGGTGTTGACAGTAGGGGGCACCACTGCCCAAACCAGGCTTCACCACTGAAGTTGAATAACGCCGTGGCTGGGACAGTCGGCCGTCAAACCGGACCATGGCGTTAGAATTAGAGTTAGATTCGCTTTAGGGACTTGGTGGAGCGGAACACCAACCGGCCCGTCTGTTTGTGGGGGCGGTGCACCCCCGCCTAAATACACACACAAATGCAGGGTTGGTATCGGATCAGAGTTTATTTAGTTCTACCTCATAAATGTCATTGTCTGTTCTGTAGTTAATGGTTCAATAAATTAATCATTAAGGAATAGGATATGATTTTTTTATGAAGTATATCAACAGTTTTTAGGTTTTATTCTTATAGACCCTATCGAAAGAGAAATTCAGGTTCTCAGGAAAATTGTCGCTTATCAATTAATCGATTGATAAGGTCAAGCAACTAACGATTAATGGATTAATCGATAATTTTCATCCCTAATCTGTATTATTGTATCAAGTTTTCTTCAAAAACTAAAACTCATAAATGTTTATTTTGACAGTCACTCAAAATAACATCAGCTGATAGTTTACATTATAGCTCTGTTAGCATTGCTCTGTTAGCTTAGCTCTGTTAGCTCTGTTAGCATTACTCAGTTAGTTTAGCTCTGTTAGCTTAGCTCTGTTGGCATTGCTCTGTTAGCTGAGCTCTGTTAGCTTGGCTCTGTTAGCTCCGTTAGCTTAGCTCTGTTTTTAGACTGAAAACAGCCACAGTAAAACCACAGATCAACTGTTTTCTGTTCAGTTTGTGTCGTCAATTGCTGTTTGAATCCAGCAAAAAGTCAGAACTGTCACAGTTTAGTCTGAACTGTGGATCAACAAATGCAACTTAGCAAAGATAAGAACATCCCATAATATCTTTATACCTTCAAGCCTAAAAATCAAACTCACTTGTGTAGAAGAAACGCTGACATTTCACCATCCAACTCCATTTTTTACATTTACAGCTGAGTCCAGTGGAAAAAACAGTGAATAAGAGAATAACAATAAAAACGGAGATATGAAGGATTAGACCTGGTGCCTTTTTCACTTGTAAGTAAGTAAAGTTTATTCATGTAGCAGTTATCACAGAGAAAACCTCATAAAGTGCTATACAGATTAAAAAGGTACAAGACGGCAACACACACACACACACACACAAAAAAAAAACAACCAAAATGCTACACAGATTAAAAGACATAAGACAGCAACACACAAAAAGAGTACAAGGTGCAAAAATATAAAATATGAAATTCTAAAGTACCCAATAAAATCAAGGAGTATCTATAAAAACAACAGAATAAAGGTGTGTCTTAAAAATGTCCACTGAGACTTTTCAAGTGCTGTAGAAGATTAAACATACATTTGGCAATTTGGCTCCGACAGTTTACAACCAAGGCCCGCTGGATGATTTTTTTTTTTTTTTTAAATCAGTGAATAAAACAAGTCAATTCAGAATTGATTCACAACAGATGAAGGACCTGAAACAGTGGGGTTCGTCAAAAGAATCGGACTTCCCATCACTGTAACGAGCTGAAGGTGAATCCACATCGCTAACCTGGGTCCGTGTCGCGTTCATCCCAGTCCTGTTCTTGCAGTCCTTGTATATTTACATGTGTGTCCCTGCGTGTGTCCTTCCTGAGGGCGATGCTTGTTTGGTCGGTGGGTCGTCTCTGTTCGTGTTCTGACCCAGAAATCCGTTCAGTCCGTGTGTTTTAGAACGCCGTCGCCTCTCACCGTCTGTGCCTTGGACTCATCATCATTTGCATCTTGTTTCCTCATCATTCGCAGCCGCTGAACCGTCCTCCACTTCGTCTGGTCCACTTACACATCACATATGTCGGCGTATACAGTATGTATTAGTAGTATATAGTAGAAGAGGAAGTCTGTGTACTTTAAAAGGCTCATATTTATTTAAACCCACTTTTCTTAGTCTGTGCTTCATTTCTTTGTGTATTTGGACCCTAATAGTTCAGACAGTTTGAATTTGAACCCTCCAGCTGCTGCAAAACTATCTTTATATTCATTCTGGCAAAAATCCAGTGGATTTCAACAACCTGTTTTAATTCTTGTTTAGTTTTTTATGTTTTATAACTAGTTGCATCTCCACATTTGCACATATAAGGTCCAGAGTTCAGACAAACATTTCTCCAGTTCGACATAATTGTTTGTCAGCAACAGCGGTTGTAGTCCAGACTGAAAATATGTCCAAACTTGGAGCCCATTACCTAAAATGTTCAGTTGTTGGTTGAACGGGACAGAGCAGCACAGCCAACAACCTGGAGGGGGCGGGGCCTGAAGTGTCTCATGTGCATTTAAAGGGCCAGCGCTCCAAACCACCTTTCTGGTGTCATTACTCAGAAATAGGGTCGAAGATGGATCTGTGGAGTTGAATGAATGAAGAATTCAGACCCAAGTAGAGCATTTACAGTTTATTTATACTAGCGGCATTGTACCCATGGTGCCATTGTACGATAGCATGAGAGGCTTAAATCTCCCAGCATACCTCACAACATTTTAATACGGACATAAAATTGTGTCTAGTAGATAGTCAGGTAATGTTTGTATTCAGTTGGCGAGTTTGGTAGCGATCGGGCCTTTGAAGGCTGAGGAAAATCCATACAAACGCCCTCCTGTGCTGCAACATCGATCGGACGTTGGACAGACAAAGAACGTGCATTATATAGTAGGATAGGATTTATATAAATTATTTATATTTATTGTTAATGTTGTTTTGTTTGACTGTTGAGTGTTCTTAAGAAGGAAATAAAAGGGTGAATCACATTGTTGTTATGCTTGTAAATGGATACTGTATGTCTGTTTGGAACAGGAGGACCCCAGGAAGAGTAGCTGATGTCTGGCATCAGCTAAATGGGGATCCTAATAATAAAGAAATACATTTTTTTTAAATGTATTTTTTTTTACTCGTCTTGTCCAGCATCATAACAGCAGAATGATAGTCTGGCTGCCTTTTGGTGCACAAATGTACATTTACAGTTTATGTAGACCACAGGGAAATGTTTGAAAACGTATAATTCCATTTAAAAAAAGCAAATAATCCCTGCTTTAAGTCAAAAAAGGCTTCTTCACCTTTCCTGTGATATTTGAGACTGATCTCATAAGACGCCATTGTATGTCACACCAGTTCACACCATTTGGCGCGTTGTACGAACACATTTTCAACCTTGTGTTTTTCAGCATCATTTGATCACATGTTAGTTTACACCAAGATCTCCGGTTCACGTAACCCCAAACCTCAGTATGTGGTATTTGACGCATAGTTTCAGGTTGGACAGGGCTAATAACGGCGTGAACGTACGTACGATAAGCTTATAATGCGTACTGATAACACGCCAATTAAAAGTGTTAAAAGTGGCGTGTATATTTATGCGAGTCATGATATCACGTTGGATATTCTGTTGTAATCCTCTAACCAGTGTTGTGCAAGTTACTTTCAAACTGTAATCCGTTACAGATTACTCATTACTGTAATTTAAAAGTATCTCTTTACCTTATGATAGTAGCTCTCTAACTTTTTACAGTGGAGTACCCCATCAAATAGACTTTTTTCTACAAATACCCCCCAACTCTCGCTTCAGCATTTTTAATTGAAAAAAATTAGGCAAAATTTGTTCCTGTGCCAAAGGTTTCTTTATATTTACAAAACTTTGTAAACAAACAACATATATTTAACTGTAATTATTAAAAAAAAATTTTTTTTTAAATGTATGAGTAAATTTAATGTAAAATATAAACTGAAAAGTGCCCTTGTTAACTGATAAGAAAAATAAATAAATTGGTGATTAATTAATAAATGAACCTTTCATCAACAAAAATAATTCCTTATCTACTCAAATAAACTCATCATGAATCATATAAAATATAAATGTTCTTCAAATGTCACCAAAGCTTAAACAAGATGATTGACAATAAAATTATTACATGAATGTATTTATTGTGTTTTTATATTTCAGTAAAGGAGGAAAGAAGGGTTGAAGGGAGGTGGAAAGGAAAGGAATGAGCTGAGAGGAAAATTAGGAAGGAAGGAAAGGAAAGGAAACAAGGAAAGGAGAGAAAAAGGAGAGAATAAGGAAAGGAAAGAACAAGGAAAGAACAAGGAAAGGAGAGAATAAGGAAAGGAAAGAACAAAGAAAGGACAAAAAAAGGAAAGAACAAGGAAAGGAGAGAATAGGGAAAGGAGAAAATAAGGAAAGAACAAATAAAGGAGAGAATAAGGAAAGAATAAGGAAAGGAAAGAATAACAAAAGGAGAGAATAAGGAAAGAACAAGGAAAGAAAAAGGAAAGGAAACAAGGAGAGGAGAGAAAAAGGAGAGAATAAGGAAAGGAGAGAACAAGGAAAGGAAAGAACAAAGAAAGGACAGAAAAAGGAAAGAACAAGGAAAGGAGAGAATAGGGAAAGGAGAAAATAAGGAAAGAACAAATAAAGGAGAGAATAAGGAAAGAATAAGGAAAGGAAAGAATAACAAAAGGAGAGAATAAGGAAAGAACAAGGAAAGGAAAGAAAAAGGAAAGGAAACAAGGAGAGGAGAGAAAAAGGAGAGAATAAGGAAAGGAGAGAACAAGGAAAGGAGAGAATAGGGAAAGGAGAAAATAAGGAAAGAACAAATAATGGAGAGAATAAGGAAAGAATAAGGAAAGGAAAGAATAACAAAAGGAGAGAATAAGGAAAGAACAAGGAAAGGAAAGAAAAAGAAAAGGAAACAAGGAAAGGAGAGAAAAAGGAGAGAATAAGGAAAGGAAAGAACAAGGAAAGAACAAGGAAAGGAGAGAATAGGGAAAGAATAAGGAAAAAACAAATAGAGGAGAGCATAAGGAAAGGAAACAAGTAGACACAGTCGGAGTCCATATTCTTATTTTTAACGACCTCTTATCTCCTCGTTTGAGCTTCTTCAGGTCTTTTTTTCACTCCTCATCCCACTTCGTCTCCTTGTGTCCTCGTCTCCTTGGCAACCGTCGGACGCCGTCGTGTACGTGACGGACTGAATGTGAAGCGCTCGGCCGCCGTCCACGCCGCTCTGCGTTTATGACGGCGTTGACGACAGCTGTTGATGAGAAGGTAAACCAGATGTGGGTTTGTCCTTTGATGGGCCGCGCTGCTCTGATCTGATTTGGGATCTGTGAAGAATAAACGCACCTGAAAGCAGGCCTGGAAGACGAGGCCTGTGCGCTCATTCAATTAGGATCCACAGCACATGTTCTGGACGCTGGTCCACGCCGCCTCCGAGGACCGTTACCCAGCATCCCCTGTGTCCGAGTCCTAATGACATCAGCGGCCTGCGTTTCGTTACCTGAACATCCCATAATTATCCAACTGTATGAACATAAAAGCACAGGATCTGACAGGTGGCGATGAGAGAGAGAGGGGGAGGGAGGGAGGGGGGAGAGGGAGAGACAGAGAGAGAGAGAGAGAGAGAGGGGGAGGGAGGGAGGGGAGGGGGAGAGGGAGAGAAGGGGGGTGTTGGCGGCAGGCTCACCCTAACACTAACACTAACACTAACACTAACACTAACACTAACACTTCATACTAGGCCTGTACCGGTACACAAAATTGTCGGTTTGGTACATTTTCAGTTTTCAAAGCCACGGTTCGTTTTTTTCGGTTCGGTATGGGAAGAAAGAAAACCCCTCAAAATGTCTAATGCATTTATGAATTTTTGAACATTTTTCGCCAAGTTTTGGAGATAATAGATTATAGATAAACTGGAATACTGCGCGGCGCAGCGGCACAGCGCAGTTCTATACGTGGGGGTGCGGTCTATAACTAACACTGGTGTGAAACGAAAGTGAAACTTTACATAATTTTGACATCCCACTCTCAGGTTGTATTCTATTATACAGTAGGGCTGAATGATATGGACGAAATTTCATATCTCAATATTCATGCCAGATATCTCGATATCGATACGATACGATATGACTACAGGTTCGGTGAAAACCAAGCATTTTTCAGAAAAATACTAACATCATAATACAAAAGAATGTGGAAAGTGCAGTTTTATTTATAAGAACTCACTGCCTGTCATCAACATTAACATAATGTACAAATAAATAAAATTTGTTGTGACTTCCAGAGCTGTACATGCAGGGCGAGCACGGGGGAAATCTGTATCGTTTATATCGTTGCTTTTTCGATATTAATATCTTGAATGTTCATATCTCGATATCGATACAATAACAATATATCTTTCAGCCTAATATACAGTGTGAGAGAGAGAGAAAGAGAGAGAGAGAGAGAAAGAGAGAGAGAAAGAGAGAGAGGGGGTCGGTCGTAGAACTACCGTACTTCATAGACGGTAAACAACGTCCGTCTTATTAACGTCTCTTTCCTCCTTGTTGTCTTTCACCTGAACTGATCCAAACAGACTGGACTGATGGTGGAGGGTCTCCAGTCTCTTCCTTACAGGTTCACATCATATTTGTTGTTTTTTTTTAACCTTATATCAGCTGCTATTTCATATTTCGGGTCGATGTGTGCTCCCTTTCAATTTGTCCATGTGAAACTTGAGCAGATTTAAAGTTCTGCATCGAACAACGTCTTTCCTTCCTTTTTCTTTTTCTCATCCTGCTGTGCCGTTTGGGTACAGCTGTGTACCGAACCGAACAGGTGCGTACCGAAACGGTTCGGTTCAGTATGTGTACCGCTACAGGCCTAGTTATGAATGAATTTATTTTTGGTTTTACATCAATCATTGCACTCAGTACATCGATCGCAATAAACACAAAAACCAAAAAAGGAATAGGCTAGAAGCAAAAGCTTATTTTTTTGCCTCTCCTTTTCAACTAATACACTGCTTACATCAACTTAAATGTGTACAGCATCGAGCATTCACACCATAATAATTACAAATAATTTTTTAAAAAAATCAACAACAAAAACACATCTACCATCTCAATTCAATATTTCTGAATAATTTAAACTTAAAGTACTCCCTTCTTTTTTTTTTTAAACTTTGCCAAAGGAGTGGATAACTTAAGTGCATCATAAGGTCCATTCCATAATTTCACACCCACATTCCCAGTTCATCTAGACGTCACATCTGCCCTCACTTTAATCCACTCACACATATGAAAATCTCTGAAATTCGAATTCATACATTTGAGTTCATACAGTTTGAATTTGAACCCTCCAGATGCTGCAAAACTATCTTTATATTTGTAACGTGAGGGTTCGGTGGTGGTTAATGGTTCATTCTTTATAAAATGCAACAACAGGATGGAGACAGATTTCTTCTTAAACAGTGCTTTACTTTTTCACACACCGCAACTACCACCACTACACTTCCTGGAACATAATCTCACATGACTGAACAAACCAATCAGGAGCTTACAGTACTTAGATTGGTAAATGGAAGTGATTTAGAAAAGCACATTCAACAGATTATTTTAGCTGCTTGTACACTACAAATGAGAATATTTAAATGTGTAAATCATAATTTTGCAAACATAGATGTAAATAATAAATTGGGTAAAAACTGTCAATATATATTTTTTTAACAAATACATGAATTAACTTATTCCTGGTAATTTATTTCACTATTAAACCTTCCATTTCTTCAACATAAATTACTTTAACTTCTGAACCTTTTTTGCAAAGTGGCTTATATTGACCAAGAAAGTCGGCCATTGGGGTCAGAAAAAAAATTCTTGGCTAGAATATGTAAAACAAGTACAAAAGTGTATCAACTAAAAAAACGTAATGTGCCTCAAAACAAAATAAAAATGCTAGAATTTTAGCAGACAGTGTTTAGAACAAGAAATAAAATCACCTTGATATTAGCTGGAAAATCTTATTAAGAAAAAGTTATATATATGTATATATTCTTTTAAAAATAAGAATATTTTTCTTATGTAGAAATTTCTAGGCAAGCTTTTTCCATATTTCGATGAAAACTAAGACAAATGTTCCAGAAATAAGCCTTTTTTCACTTTTTTAGAAATCATTTTTTACAGTGCACAGTTTTACAAGAAGAAACATGTGGAGTGTACTGTTCATGGCCAGTGATTCGCCACTTGACAAATTTCACCCCATTCTTCAAACAAAATAACAGATTTGTCAGGGAAGAGTTAAAGAAAAGGAAAGGCCGGGGGGTGGGGGTGGGGGGTTGTAGTTCCTGCGTCGCTGTGTTGATGTTTTGCTGGTGGATCCAAGTGGGATTGAACGTCATCAGGCTGATTGGCGCCTCCTCGAACCGTCCCGGGGTTGGCGGGCGCCTCAGAGGACGTAATCATCGCCGCTCAATCACCTCTCGGTGGCGGCGATCGGAGACACTTCAGGCACTCGAATCAAACGCTCCCAATACTCAACAGTTTTGGGGCTGGTCTTCTGCTTCTTCATCATTTCAACAAGGCTCGTGTTACTGTAACTTTTCATCCTGATCCAGATAAATGTCTGAGTTGAATTTATGGACATTTTTCTGGTTTTGGATATAAGTTCTCCACATCACACTGACCAACACTAAACAACAGCAGGTTATACTTTTAATAAACACGACTGCTGTCAAACAATTAAAATGTTTAATCTGATTAATCATAGGATTGTGGATTAATTTTTGATTAATCACAATTAAATATTCATTTTTAATCTATATTAATCATGTTTCATTTTATATGAGCAAACAGACTCAAGAAAGAAGGGAATATTTATGCACTTTGTTATGACCCTGGGTCATAATTTGTCAGTTTATGTTCATATGTATATGCATATGTTTTTTGTCGTATTGTATTCCCCCTCCAGTCCTGTAGGGGTGCTGTGTTTCTTTTGTGTCTATTTTGTGCCATACCATACCAGTCACCATATTTAAATGACCCTGGATCCAGCAGCATGCTCTCTCCTTGCTCGCTGCCAACTCCTAGCTGTGCTTCCTGTGTCTTTTGATCGTCAGTCGTTGTGTTTCTGTGTTAGTTTGTTCAGTTGTAAATAGTTGTAAATAATGCCTTTTTTTCCAAACAATCCTAATTTTCTGGTAGGGGAGGGTGGCTCTTTTGTTTTCATGTTTTCTCCTGTTTTTCGTTTAGGGAGTTTCAGTTAGTTTCGTGTATTTTATTTCTTGCATTTATTTTTTGATCAGGGAATTTAGTTTGAACTTTGAAGACTTTTGTTTGTTGTTTTAGCCGAGCCCACCCTAACCCTCCTATAGTTATTTAATAATAAATATTTGAACTTTAGTTTTGGACTGGCGTGTGTTTGGGAGTTGGGAGGGGACAAGAGAGCGCATTATCTGCGTCCTGGTAAACCCCTAGGCCGAGACGTAACAACTTTACATGTTTGTCGTAAGCTGGACGACACGTTAGCCGAAGTGCTAACAGAATCCCAGACTAACACGTTTCGTGTTAATGTGGTATTTGAATGTGGAAGTGCTTCGGTGAATAGAAAACTCCTTCCTGCAGAGTGTGTCTAATAGTGTATGTGGGTCGACTGTTCTGTTTTGGGGTTTTTTGTCCTCATATTTCCATCCAGAGGGCCAATGTGCTGTTTAACGTCTTCCATCTTTATGGGGTGGTTCTGCTGTCTGTCACTACCGGATCAGCTGACCGTTTGTTCATGTGCGTTAACACTAACTCTACTGGACAAACGGACCCAAATGTGTAGGAGGAGACGTTCAGAGTCATTCTGTAAATGGGTTAAAGGAGTTAAAGTTTTTAATCGGATTAATCATGATGATGGATTAATCTGCATTAATGCGTTAATTTTGACAGCCCTAATATATACCAATAATTTATTTATTTATGCAAATATTGTCTCTGGGCTGGCCTGGGAACGCCCCACAAGAGCTAGAGGAGGTGTCTGGGGAGAGGGAAGTCTGGGCATCCCTGCTTAGACTGTTGCCCCCACAGCCTGGCCCCGGATAAACGGAAGACAATGGATGGATGGATGCAGATATTGTGACTAAGATGAGATCTCACTGAAAACGTACATGACAGTGGAACTATTTCCTGACTTCTATTTTTAAAACTTCGTATAAATACATGGTTTTCGAGCTGTAACTTCTTATATTTATAGTAAAAATGAGAAACTTTATAGAAAAATGGGCCTTTCATACAGAGCTGATCACAAATGTTAGCAGTGTTTGTTTTTTTTTTTCTTATATTAATGTCATCATACAAAGTGGTTCTGAATGTGTGATTTTGCTTCATGGATCATGAGGTATGGTAGCAGATTTATGTCCTTATGTTTTAATATAAATACATATAAATACATGGTTTTTGAGCTGTAAACTCTAAAAATGGAAAAGTTTATAGAATAATCTGTCTTTCATGTCCCTGGTTTACGAGTAAAATAGTAACTTTAGTATTTTAGTACTTCAGTACTTTAGTAGTAGTACTGTTTCCTGACTCCCACTCTGAAGTTCACAGATCCACATTCATTCATTTCTCTGTTTACTCTGGTTCATATCATGCATTTTCAGGCCCAGAATGCTTTGCTTCTTTTCATACCAGATACCATCATTCCATGTGACTTCACCATCGTACGATCAGTCGACCTCTAGTGTTTTAATTGTTTCAGAAATGTGTGTGGAATCTGAGCGACGGATCGACCACTGGGTTAAACCGCCGATGCTTTGACTGAATAATAAATGAATAGTTTTTCCAGAGCGGGCTTCGGTTTCAGCCGCCGTCTTCTGCCTCCGTGTTGTAACAGCTGTAAAGTTTCCAGTCGATTATTGATCGGGTATTGATGGTCTTCCCTGTTTTTCAGCTGGTATACCGGGCCAGTCAGCAGCAGGATCAGGATGAGAAGATGGCTGGCTGTGTGTTTCCAATGGGACCAGAGAGCTTTCAGCGCTTCACGCCGGACTCCCTGGCGGCCATCGAGCAGCGCATCGCCGAGGAGGAGGCCCGGCGCAACAAACAGTACCAGGAGGTACGCCTGGTCCGATATGCCACTGGTCCAAAACGCCACCGGTCCGATAAGGTACCGGTCGATAAGAGGCCGGTCTCTTATCTTATGAGTCTGTTTAGTGGGTCATTTTGTGAGTTGGTTTAGTGACGTTTTGTGAGTCATTTTGTGAGTTGTTTTGAGTCCGTTTAGTGAGTCACTTTGTGAGTCATTTTGAGTCTGTTTAGTGAGTCGTTTTGTGACTCGGTTTGAGTTGTTTTGTGACTTAGTTTGAGTCGTTTTGTAAGTAATTTTGACAGTTGGTTTGAGTTGTTTTGTGACTCGGTTTGAGTCATTTTGTGAGTCTGTTTTGTGAGTCATTTTGTGAATTGGTTTGTCAGTCATTTTATGGGTTGTTTCAGTGAGTTTGTGAAGTGACTTAGTGAGTGATTTTGTGAGTCTTTTTGTGAGTGATTTTGTGAGTCTGTTTAGTGACTGTTTTGAGTGTGTTTAGTGAGTCGTTTTGTCACCGTTTAGTGAGTCATTTTGTGAGTCAATTTGTGAGTGTGTTTATTAACGGTTTTGTATCATTTTGTGAGGTGGTTTGTGAATCATTTTGTGAGTCGTTTTGTGAGTCGGTTTGTGAATCATTTTGTGAGTCGGCTTGTGAATCGTTACGAGTCAGTTTCTGAGTCAGTTTCTGAGTCATTTTGTGATTCTGTTTAGTAACGGTTTTGTGTCATTTTGTGAGTTGGTTTGTGAATCATTTTGTGAGTCATTTTGTGAATCGTTTTTTGAGTTGGTTTGTAACTCATTTTGTGAGTCCCTTTAGTGACTCTGTTTTGAGTCTGTTTAGTGAGTCATTTTGTGGTTCGGCTTGAGTCGTTTTGT
Organism: Sphaeramia orbicularis; assembly: GCF_902148855.1. Taxonomy (NCBI): domain Eukaryota; kingdom Metazoa; phylum Chordata; class Actinopteri; order Kurtiformes; family Apogonidae; genus Sphaeramia; species Sphaeramia orbicularis. The sequence goes on along the minus strand of NC_043976.1, from coordinate 42,321,151 downwards.
GAGTCTCTTTAGGGAGTCATTTCAGTGAGTTTGTTTTGTGAGTCAGTTTGTGGGTTGTTTTATGAGTGTTTCATGAGTCTGATGGTCGTGTGTGTTGTTGATTTGTGAGTCTGTAGGGTGAATCATTGTGTGAATCCATTAAGTGAGTCATTTTGCAAGTCTCACAGTTGTGTGTGTGTGTTACGGGTCTAACAGTCATGTGTCTGTTGTGTTTCTGTAGTGTGTAGTGTGTGTGTGTTTTGTGTTGCAGGTCAAATGGTTTTTAGTGTTGTGTGTGTGTGTCTGGTTTTGTGTCTAATGGTCATGTGTTGTGTGTCTAACAGTCTTTGTGTGTCTGTTGTGCGTCTAATGGTCTTTGTGCGTCTGTTGTGTGTTTGTTGTGGGTCTAACGGTCTTTGTGTGTCTGTTGTGTGTCTGTTGTGCATCTGTTGTGCATCTGTTGCGGGTCTAACGGTCTTTGTGTGTCTGTTGTGTGTCTGTTGTGCATCTGTTGTGCGTCTGTTGCGGGTCTAACGGTCTTTGTGTGTCTGTTGTGCGTCTGTTGCGGTTCTAACGGTCTTTGTGTGTCTGTTATGTGTCTGTTGTGCGTCTGTTGTGCGTCTGTTGTGGGTCTAACGGTCTTTGTGTGTCTGTTGAAGTTCTAACGGTCTTTGTGTGTCTGTTGTGCGTCTGTTGCGGGTCTAACGGTCTTTGTGTGTCTGTTGTGTGTCTGTTGCGGGTCTAACGGTCTTTGTGTGTCTGTTGTGCGTCCGTTGTGGGTCAGGACCTGGGCGACGTGGAGCTCCCCCGGCCCCGCCCAGACCTGGAGGCTGGAAAACAGCTGCCTCGAATCTTCGCCGACATCCCGTCTCATCTGGTGGGCGTTCCCCTGGAGGACATCGACCCGTACTACTTCAAAGACCAGAGGGTAGGTGTTTGGACCCCCCCCACTATACCCCCCCCCCCCCCCCCCCACACACACACACACACACACACACACATCCAACTCTGGTCGTAGAATCCCTGGAAGATAAATGGAGCCTTGGGTAGCCCAGTTTTTGGGGACCGGGGGGGAGGTGACCGCCTGGCTCTGATGTAGTTTGTGTCGGTCACCTCCGTTCTCGACACGACTCTACACTTGAACATGTTCAGTAGTTTGCGTTTACGTTTACTCTGTTTTTCAGTCGAGAAACGAAGCAGCGTCACTTAACCCTTTATAGACGATTATGTCGCCTGAACTGTTTGTACTTTGGACAAAATCCACACGTCATCTTTTAGCTCAGATTGGGTTCTTTTTATTGGTCTGTAACACATTAGGGTAGAGGTCTGCATTGGCTGAGGGGGAGGGGTGGAAGTGGGCGGAGCTTAGAGCAGCAGAGTGCAGTCGGTGAGAGAGAGATGGAAGATTGTTATCACTTTTAGTAGCTTTTTTAGCAAAGTTTTATCTGTGTTTTAGCTGTGAATTCTGGTAAATAATTGTATATAATAGTGATGGTGCTGTTTTAGAGTGTTCTACTAGTGTGTTTTGCTGGGTTTTCGTCAAGTTTTGGTGTTTTTTTTGTTTGTTTTTTTACCTATTTTCACTATTTTTTTAGTTTGTATAATTCATTGGTAGTTGTATTTTAGCTGTACATACTATATAAATGTATGCGTATTTATATTTATGTAAATCACTATGCAGATTGATCCAGTTCATACACAGATGCAGTGTGTGTATTTGAATCAGATGATGGATGTTTTTCTCAGTGAAATCAGGGGCTCTGTCTGCAACTAGACAGGAGGTGAACACAGACTATCACACAGGATCCAATGACACAAAAGAACCAAAAAAAAAAAAAAAAAGAAGAACATGGCCAAACAATGATCAAGACAGACTAAAATATCTGAACACATGCACAGTAGCTGAAAGTTTATTTCTATAATTTCATAAACTTTCATTATGAACATTTACAGTTGTTTTTCCATAATAAATATGATAAAAATGCACGTCTGTTTTTTTTTTAGTATAACACACTATTTTAAGCATTTATTCAAGATAATAATGATAATTAATGGCCAGATATTGAAAGTTAAGTTCTTCCTGAAAAAAATGTGCAAAAAAAAGGCATAAAAAAGAGACATTTTCTGACACTTTTATTGCAAAAACAACTAAAGAAATCTGGGCAGACTGTTTATTGATAGTTCTTAAAGGGTTCAAATGCACATACAGGTCATGAAGAACTGGAAAACACATGGAATAAAATCCAACCCTTCTGGGAAGGTCATGAGAGTCAGTTTTTAGGTCTGCGAATTCAACTGTTGGCAAAATCTACAAACATCCTGATGCAAAAATCAACTGTAAATCACATGGTTTTTAAATTTTAAAAATTTTTATTCATTCACGAGTATTAGATTAGTTTTGCTTCTTTTTGTGAAATGGAAGATGTTTTTGTTTACAATAGAAAAATGCAAATTTAAAGAGAATCTCCAATTTGATGCCAACACAGTACATGTTCATATTTCAAATTTTTGGTTTTGTTGTCCTAGATCTTGGACAATGATGTGCAGAAATATTAAGTATATACAACTAATAATATATACAAGTAATGATTAAAGAATGAAATGATCGGAGGCTGCAGAACTGAATGATTTATCAAAACTACAGGGTCTTTAAGGACTTTGAAATAACTTTATTCTTAACTTTGTTATTTAGAGTAATAAGGTTTTTAAGAACCATAGATAATATAAATAAATACTAACTTCTGCTGTAAATAATTAGGAAATAATAAGCAACAACTGTATTGTTACTGTACTAAAAAAATAGTTTAATTATTTCTGTCATCTCACTTAACTACTGTTAGCTTACTAGCTACTGTTAGCAGCTATTAGCATCTTAGCTATTGCTAACTGATTGCCTGGGTATAAATAGTTAGTAATTGGTTAGAAATAATCTTGTATTTTTTAACAACTGAAACAAAGGAGTCCTATTTGTGCTCATTGACTTTAAATCTCAGAAACTGCAGTAAATTGTTTAGAAATACCAGATTAGATGTGATAGAACTTCATTTAACCCAAAGGAAATTAAAGTTCTAGTAGCAGCACAAGACCGAATGTATACACATAAGAAATATTCCAAGACAAAAAACAAAAAATTGTGACAACAATGACCACAAAAATACAAGTGGAAAGCAGGCAGTTAAATAAATAATAAAGTACTGATGATAAATAATAATAATAATAACAATAATAATGTCCAAGATAGATAGATAGATAGATAGTTTAATGACAGCAGAACTACTAGTGATAATTATGGGGTTTCGGGTAAAGATAAGGTACAGACGATGTTCATGCGACGTAAATGCATAAATTGGGCTTCATTTAATGTCATTAGTCACTGTATGTATCTGTACATCCACTTGTCTGTTGATCAATCAATCAATCAATCAATCAAATTTATTAATACAGCACCAACTAATAACTAAACTTATCTCCTGACCCTTTACATGCAGACCTGGTCCAAACCAGACTTTTAAGCCACTTTTCAGACACCAGCAGAATCCTCCAGGAGTAAACACTTGGTGACAGTGGAAGGAAGAACGTCCTTTAACAGGTAAAACCTGGAGCAGACCCCGACTCCTGGAGGATGGACGTCTGACAGGATCATGTGGGTTAAAGACCAACCGAGAACGATTTAAAAAATGTCAGATGAAACCATTAACACCGGAGGGAACTCAGTTTGTAAAGTTTCCTGCTGGTTTCCGTCCTCGTCTCCGTCGGTCCGTCCAGTTTCTCTCCGTCCATAATGTGGAGTTAGTGAGTCCAGGTCAGAATTCAGCCAAAAACACCAAACAATAGTGGGACACAAACAATGGGAACAATTTACCGTCTCCTGCAACAATATGTCTAGACCGCTTTCCAAAAATAACCCAGGACTATTATTACTGTCTTTTCTGGTGTTTTTACATCCGTCACCTATTCTGCTATAAATGCACCAAAAAGTAAGAAGTTTGTCGATGGATGTGGGTGTGAAAATGCCAAAAAATTAAAAAATTAATATGTATGAATATGAACTGGGAAATACACTACGTGGACAAAAGTCTGTGGACACATTGAATTCAGGTGTTTCTTTTCTAACAGGGGTCTGGGAGACAAAACTATAGGACTAATGTCAGAATATAGTTTTATATTGGGATAATATCAATGCATTGGTTAATTTGGGGTTAAAATCGTTATCTTTACTTCCAAAATGCCTCAGAGATGGTTTTGACTTTTTATTATTTATTTAAATTTAATTAATTTAATTTTTTTATCCATGACTATGGTTTTAAATGTTCTACCTCTAAATTTCTAAAATATTTTTTACTTTTAGGCTGTAAATAATAATTTTCTAGCACCAATAATCATTTACTTTCTCATTCAACTTTAAGGAATGTTTACTGTTTTTAACCAGTATGGACAAAAGTATTGGGACACATCATGACTACAGCTGTAAGATGCCCTGTTGAGAATAAACCTCAATATTTCCACTTAAATCAGGTTAATGATCACCACCAAAATTGAATCATTTGGTCCTTATGTCAGTATCAACATTTCCTGAAAATTTCATCAATATCTGTCCATAACAGATATGAGGTAATAAATGATGATAAATCACTTAAAGGTGGGTTAGGAGACCTTGGAAAAATGGTTCGAGCAAGCTACATTTCAAAAATACACAATTCAAAAGTCCAACCCCGTTCTTCAGACATCCCCCTGAAGCCACGCCTCCAGAGTACAGGTACACGCAATGCTTGTTAACCCCCCCGTGCGGGCATGCTTGTTCATCAGTGTAGTAGATTAGAAGTTAGACTTTACATTTCCTACTGATTTATGTTGTGACTAAACAGTTTGCCGGTGAATTTTCCATCCTAATATAACTAATATAACCAATCTCTGGCTCTGCTTCCTGTACGAGTGCTCCAAGCCTCTGAGAACGTGCTATTTGTGCACAAGAGGGGTACGAGCAGAGGGGGGAGGGACAAATAACAGTTGAGTTTGATCGACATATCACCAGTTCAATCATTTCGATGGGTTGATTAAAATGATTGGATGGTGTTTTTTTCAGTCCTGTCTGTTCCACAGGTGACTAACATTTTTTATTTTTGTGTTAGAGCATTTAATTAATTGGTTGTAATCGGGGTGTGAAGGGGATTTTAAACAATATAGTAACTAGAAAAGCACTCAGAGCGCAGACCTCTGCCAGGGCAGATCAGTGTGCCACCCCCCCCCCCCCCCCCCCCCCGCAATCACCACCAAAATGTAATCATTTGTTCCTTGTGCCAGTATCAACATTTCCTGAAATTTTCATCCAAATCCCTCCATAACTTTTTGAGTTATCTTGCACATGGACAGACAGACAGACAGACAGACAGACAGACAGACAGACAGACAGACAGACAGACAGACAGACAGACAGACAGACAGACAGACAGACAGACAGACAGACAGACAGACAGACGCCGGCAAAAACATAACCTCCTTGGTGAAGGTTAAAAATGCTCCAGGAAAACATCTGCACCCCACCTTTAACCCCTGTTACTGAAAAGGCAGACTGTCCAAAGACATGTTGAATGTGATGCTATAAAAGCAGAATAATGTCACATTCAGTGTTTATTCAGGCTTTTGTCTAGGTGTTGTTATAATGTTTGTCCTAAATGATGGAAAAATAAAGACATTGAACCATAAAAACTTAAACCTAAGCCTCCAGAAGTGAAGAGAAAACACAGAAAACTCTTTTTATGTTGTGACTTCCATCATTTTTCCAGAACATTTAGACCTAATGAATGTGTAAACGTCACATTTTCTCTGTCTGTGACTGACCTCCTGGGGTGTGAATGGGATTTTAAGCAATAGAGTCAAAAATGCTCAAGGAAAACATCTCCTACCCCACCTTTAAATAAAGTTGAATAAAGAGAAAAATGGCCACAGAAGTAATAGTTTTTTTTTGTTTAGTCGATCCAGACAAATGTCAGAATGTGTGATTATTGTGTTTTAATAAAGGTTTTCTGTGTGATTTCGTTGCAGACCTTCATAGTCCTGAACAAAGGGAAGGCCATCTTCCGTTTCAGTGCCACTTCAGCTCTCTACGTCTTCAGCCCTTCCACCCATTCGCAGAATCGCCATCAAGATCCTGGTCCACTCATATCCTTGACGCTGACACTGCGTGAACTCGGTGGTTATGGGGTAAATGCTGCAGGGAGGTCAGAGGTCAGAGGTCAGCGGCAGTATCTGTGCTGTCTGCAGGGCTTCAGCGTAGGATGAAGGATGCCGAGGGATGCTGAAGGACGCCCGGGCCTCCCTGTCGGCACAACGGGAACAAACAGAGGCCTTGTCACATTCACCGCCTCTGACATCAACATATGTACGACATGGTTAACGTCAACACAGGCCTGAAGAGCAACGGCGGTATGTTCAGCACGACGCTCAGTTCACATGACAGGAGCAGAGAGAGTACAGGCCACAAATATGACCACGATTAAGACAAAAAATACTGAAAAAACATCATCGCGGTAAATATTTTTACATCAATCGGTATCAATAGTTACCAGGATTAATGTCAAATCATAGTCGTCTCCATCTTAAGTTAAACCTTGGGTCATTTGTTTCCAGTGGGAATCATTTCAATGTAACACAAAACAGTGGATTAGCCCATAGCAGAAGCTTCATTCATATCAAACCAAGTTATGATCAGAAAATGGCAACGTTAAGACAACATTCATCATCATCTCTTCATAATGTGAAGTTTAGTTTTGCTCTTTTTTGGTCTCGTTCGGTGAGTTTTGTCAGCAAAGAAATAATACTGGTACTGTTGGATCTGCTTAGAGTTAGCTTAGCGCTGCGAAGTTTGTTTCATTGGTCTGTTTTGTTAAATTATTCCCAACGTACGCTGGTGTCAGACTGTTAGACTTGTTGCTTCGATTGTGTTATGTTCTACGAAAATTGGATTTGTCGAACTTTTCGCTGATGTTTTTCTGGTTACATGGATGTATAGAATGTATATCTTACTACAAGTGTTGTGTAGTATCACCATGGCAACACAGACGGAACTGCAAGCAACCGGACTTAAGAGGCTAAGTGCCAAGCTAACGCTACCCACTTATGTTACTATGCAAAAGAAGTAAAAATAAAACCCTGGTAGAAAGAAAACTTGTAAAGTTGGATCTGCCTAATGTTAGCTTACCGCTGCGAAGTTTTATTAAATTGTTTGTGACGTATGCTGGTCTCACACCGTTAGCCTGGTTGACAGATTTGACATTGTGCTTCTTGTTTGAGTTCTGTTCTGGTTTTGTTGAGCTTTTAGCTGATGCTCTTCTGGTTACGTGGATGTATAGAATGTGTATATTGATAAGAGTGTCATGTAGCGTTACCATGGCAACACAGATGGAACTATAGCTGCCCACTGTATCAGGTTACAGCCTGATTTTGGTCCTGAACTAAAAGTTAAAGAAACAAGATGTAAGGTGCATTATTGGACACTTAACTTTACATTGTTATTATTATTATTATTATTATTATTATTATTATTACTACCTACCTATACTACAGAAGTCTGAAATACAGTGTCCCACATTAGGGCAACCCCCCCCATCTTAACCTTCCATGCTAATGCTAGGGGCAGTGTGTGGAAGGGTTAAATGTAGACACTGAATTTTATTATGGGGATAATACAGAGAGTTAACCTTAACTTTAACACTTCAAGACAAAAACAACATAAAATCCTCAATAAGTAAATGTAAAGATGTAACAATAAACTATTGGAAACTCTAAAGATAGAATTTCCATTGATTTTGGCAACAAAATGTAGAAAAATAGAAATATCTGTCTCAGGTAAGACGGCACAATGTAGTTTGAAAGAGAACAAGTAGGGCCAAGCACAAGCCCCGCCCCTCACATTATTGTAGCTTATTTTGTCATCGATCCAGCTGATGTCATTATATCAATTACCTCTATATATGTACCAAGTTTGACTTAAATTGAAACAAAATTGTTGTTTTTATAGACATGTGAAATTGCGCCCATTATAAGTAAATGGGAGAAAAAAAAGATGTAAAAAAAGTCATAAAAATTTTGAACTTGGACCTACTTTTCCCAAAATGTAATCACACCTACTCTGGGTCACTGGCAATCTATGAACCCAGTTTAGTATGAATTCAACCAATAATTTTATTGCTAGAGTGTAACAACAAACAAACAAACAATACCCCTTTGAGGGCGGGGTAATAAACAAACACATTTAAAGAATAGGTTTAAACCCCCGACCAATCAGCTGCTGTTGCTAAGCAGCGGGAGCCAATTACAGCTGAGTAGAATTCTAAACTGCTACACTGTTGCTGCGTCGCCGTGGTTACAGAACTCCTTCTAACTGAAGTGAGCGATGCTGGAGGTTGAGTTTTCCAGTGTTTTATCTGCGTTTTAACGTTTGCGATTGGACGTCTGATGATGAAATGCACCCTGGGAGTTGTAGTTTGTCTCCTAGTGTTAAAGTCCACAGGATTGTTTCTTTGACATAAATGAGAAATTTAAGTTTCAGTATCAATCTGTTTCTGTCCGTTAATTGAGTATTATTTTAGAACTGGAGCGAAATACTTAATGGTATGAAATAATACGTTTTTCACCTTCATTGTCACTTTTATTTATGTTGAAGTGGTTGACATTATATAGTACAGATAATTACAAAAGTAATTTCCCAGAATGCATTGGAAGCCAAAAGCCAGCAGTGTTTTTAACCATATATCAAAGTCTATTTACTGCAGTGATCACACATAATATAACAACATTTAACCCATCCATCATCCTCGTAGTATTCCTCTTTAAATGTTGACTGCTCTCTTTACCCAGCATCAGCGGCTGGATGTGTTCCAGACTCGCCGGATGACAGTGTATTTACAGATGATGCTAACTGTGTGTACGCCGCTGCTCGTATTTCTGAGCCAGATATCATCTGGAGCTGTCCGCTGAGCCGGTAAACACTATCAGAAATATTTCCCAACCTTCATCAAGGTGGTCCCTGTTCGACACGCAAACAAAAGGAGGCAGAATGAACACAACTCACGCCACCTCAACTCTCGTTTTTTTTTTACCTTTGACCTGGAGCCGCAGGCGTCAGGACCTGATGAAGACCAGAGACCAGTTTGTCCCAGACATCAGAAAACATGTCACCAGTATTTCTAAATAATTTGCAGCAGTTTCTGGACCTAAATCAAATACATACACACACTTTCATTCAATATTATTATTGAATACAAGAGTCATTGTAGTCCTTACCTTGCGTAACCAGTGGTGTCAGACTCTGCGTTGTGAGCGCTGTATTAAAGAAGACACTTGTACATGTACAACGTTGGAGGCAGTCTCTGTTTAGTCTTTTTGGCTTCTGACGAAAGCAACACAAATTCAAAACACTCCGGTCAGTGAGTTTCATAAAGTGCCCCTACACAGATTAAATGACACAGAAATGTGTTTTAGTCCAGTGTTGGGCAAATTACTTTAAAAAAGTAATTAGTTATAGTTACTAGTTACTTTCCCAAAAAAAGTAATTGAATTAGTAACATAATTACTCCTTCATAAATGTAATTAGTTACCAGGGAAAGTAATTATTGTGTTACTTTTTTAAAAAACCTTCAAATATGTAAAAGGAAAACTGATTTTTAAGCGTGTTTCACGGGCCAGTAGTAGAGTAGAACAGCAGACAGGTACTGAATACCAGGACTGTGGTGAGGCTGGGGTCCACCAGGACCTGACTGGGGTCCACCAGAGCCTGACTGGGGTCCACCCAGGGCCCGGCTTTTCCACCACATAAGTGCATATCTGCATTTATAGGAAGAAGCTGCTCCTCCAGTAATCCAACATCTCCTTTTTTCCAGTCGCTCCTCCCTGATCCAGCGGGTTAAATGTCTCCAGTCCAGTCAGTCGGAATCACTGATACCTCCTCCCCCTAAATTAGCTGATAAATCCTCCCCTAAATTAGCTGAGCACGTAGCTGCGTTCAGGTGAATGTGGTCTGCTGCGGACAACTCAACCTCGGACGTGTCATCAGTCGTTCAGGTGAAGGCAGCGTGGACACCTCCAGACTCATGGACCCACAGGTTGAAGCATGAAGGCAGTGTGGGGGATTTGAATAGAAGAACGACTCGCCAACAAATCGGTTCTTATCATTCACTGAAAAGAACCGTTCAAAAGACTCGGACTCATCCCGCGAACGTCACACCTCTCGTGCCTGGCTGAGTGAGCCAGGATGGATATCAGCTGTTAGATATCAGTGCTTAGTAACGCACCACATTTCACTATCGGTAACGGCGTTGTAAAATAGTAATCCATTAGATTACCCATTACTGGAAAAAATAACGGCATTAGTAAGCCGTAACTTTTAACGTCGATCTTCCCAACACTGATAAGACATAAAATAATCTGGTGTTTAGCCGTCCTTGGTCAGGTAGGGGGAAATCAGGATAAAAACAGCCCCATTATCTTCAGTGTGTACCCCGCTTAAAATAATCCTTTAGCTGCAGTTAGCTCAGTAGCTACTGTTAGCTGATGTGATGTTTTGCATCGAATTTCTACTTAACAATATGTGTTTGAGTACAAACTCAATGCAAAGGTGACTTTAATACCAATATCAAATCGCTCTGAAAACTCTTTGTTCCTGTGTTGAACTATAAGGTTCTGGTCCGGATCGGGTAACGACACTAATGAACCAATCAAAGCAGCCGATCCACCACTGGGTGTGTTGTCGGTTGCTGTCACACAAACTAATTGACAGACGTTTAGCTCACACCCAAAAACTCAGCGACCCCCCCCCCCCCACACACACACACACACACCCCACCGCCTCACCTCACACTCGTCTATTTTTACTGTTCATGGGAGGCGGCGGCGGGTGTTGAGAGATGCCGGTCTGGCGGACACGCCGCTGTTGTCAGGGGGATAAGTGGGTGAAAAGGTCAGCGTCGGAGGTGTGGCACTGCTGATGTTGCGCGGTCACGAGTGGCATCAGAAAGAAAAGTGAGTGCGTGTTGATCGGCGTTGTCGCAAAGCTGCTGAAGTGGACTTTTAGTGTGTTTGTGTACGAGTGTTTCATAAGTGTGTGTGAGATGGAGTGGACTGGACCGGTGCCGCGGTGTGAAGTGGACACACACCAAAACACACACAACTCAGGTGTGTGTGTGTGTTTTTCATCGAGCACCTGGATGTGACTAGAAATGGATTTGATTAGATTTGACTGATTCACTAAATGGACAAAAGTATGTGGACATGTGGAATTCAGGTGTTTGTTTTCTAACAGGGGTCTGGGATCCAAAACAATAATGACGAATGTCAGAATAGAGTTTTATATTATGGGATAAATATCATTACATTGGTTAGTTTGGGTTAAAGTGTTATCTTTGTTTCCGAAATGCCTCAGAGATGATTTTTACTTAATTTCTCTAAACATTTTTTTTTATCCATGACTATGATTTTAAATGTTCTTCCTCTAAATTTCTAAAATATTTTATTTCATTATTGCTCTGATTGTAAATAATTTTCTACCAAAACTAACCATCTACTTTTCTTCACATCTCCCATTAAACTTTAAGGAAATATTAATGTTTATAAACCACATGGACAAAAGTATTGGGACACATCATGGCTACAGCTGTTAGATGTCCTGTTGAGAAATAAACCTTCATATTTCCTCTTAAATCAGGTGAACAGATACAGGAAAAACAACAGGAGGTAAAAAACTCACCAACCAGGCATTAATGATGAGAACACATCTGCAGTGGCCTTTGACCTTTGATATAGTATAGTTTTATATTGGGATAAATATCATTTCATTGGTTAGTTTGGTTTAAATTGTTATCTTTGCTTCCAAAATGCCTCAGACATGGTTTTTACTTCATGTCTCTCAACAGTGATTTTTTAATTTTTTAAAATCTGTTCCAACCTGGATAACCCAGATGAACATAATGTGCTCCCTCGTTCTTCCCCAACTCCCAAGCACAATGCCAGACCACCAAACTACAGTCCAAAATGATTGATTCACATTGATTCACCAGTAAAACCCATGGAGTTGGATCAATGACAGTGGATGGACACACTGGGTTTATGTTCAGTTAATAGAAGATTTTGCTGAAAAAGTCACCTTTTCTTTAGTTTTTTTCTGCTTTGATATAATAATCTTTGAATTTACTCTGAGCTTTTATCAACATCTACATGATCAGTGAATTAAAAATAGGAAAATAGATGATTTTCACTGGTAAACATGCTAAGTTCAAAGGATAATATTTTAATAAATGGTAATATATCACTTGGGAAAGGTTAAACAGAGAGAAAACTTCATTTGGGAACTGTCATAAAAGTCCCACTGGGTCCTTCGGGGTTAAAACTAGTCTTGTAACTCCCTGATATTTGCTCATATTTTCGTAGTTGCTGGTTGGAGTGGAACATTGTGGCCTATAAGTAGCAGAAGGCTGATTATGAGGCTCATCTAGTGTAGTTTTCAGTGATTTGCTCCATCAGATAAAAGCAGCGGCTCTGCTGTAAAATGGGAATGTGCTCGGTGTGGTGTTGGCCGTCGAGGAACTGACGCTTTGGTGACGGCGAGTGTCAGACATGAAGCTGAATGTGAAAGTTAAAAACGTGTCTTCTGGCCACCGCCGCCGTTTTACATGTGCCTCATCTTCTTTAACGCCGACTTCCCATTAGGGCTAAATAAAGATGAAGTGAACTGAAAGGCAGCGCCGAGTTAGCGTTTGAGCGCTCCCCTCCGACGCCCGCCACATTCAATGCAGCAAATTAATATGCCATTAACAGCAGCCAAAGGCCTCACTCCTGTCTAATCATCATAATGGGGAGCGGTAACTTTCCAAACTGTCAGAAGGCAGCAGTACATGTTAAATATCGCCTTCACCTGCAACGCCACGCACGCGACGAGGCGGGGGAGAGTTCCCTGCTCAGCTGTCAATCACAGCTATAAATGAATCATAATTATTGTAATTTGGCAGAAGGAACATACTCCCAGTGTGAACGGGGCCCAAACTCCAGCTGAAAGTTGTTTGAGCAGCCGACTAATTGTTGATTGAGTACCGGCTGTAATGATGTCGGAGGCAGGCGGCGAGGTAATACGGTTACCGATTGACAAACAACGCAAACCCCCCCCCCCGTACCGCCGCAGAGCTGAGAGCTAATTATACTGTAATGACAGCCCTGCTGTTATGGACCTCCCAGGCCACTGTACAGGTAATGTCATTACACCTCCCACATCCACCGCAGGAGCCCCCCACCCGCACTTCTTCCACCCATTCCCTTATTTACCGTCTTTCCTTTATCCTCACATTTTCCTTCTGTTTGGTCCGAACTCCATCTTCATGATACAAGACCCAGTTTATGGTCCAGGATCCTGTGGTCCACTGGAGCCTCTTAAGCCCCAGTGGCCCAAGTTCTATCTGCGTCGCCATGGCAATGCTATGCGATGGTTGTGGCACCTATACACATTCTGTACATCCATGTAACCCAGGGGTGTCAAACATACGGCCTGTGGGCCAAAGCCGGCCCGCCAAAGGGTCCAATCCGGCCTGTGAATTTGTGAAATACAAAAATGACACTGAAGATGTTACAGGGTCATATTTGTCTGAGCCAGTCTGTGTCATTTCTTTGTGTGTTTGGACCCTAATAGTTCAGACAGTTTGAATTTGAACCCTCCAGCTGCTGCAAAACTACCTTATATTCATTTGGGCAAAAATCCAGTAGATTTCTACAACCTGTTTTCATTCCTTCTTAATTTGTTACATCTATAACTAGTTCTGTCACAACATTTGCACATATAGTGTGTGTGTGTGTGTGTGTGTGTGTGTGGGGGGGGGTTATTTCAGGAAAATTTTCAGATTGAACTTTAGCTCAGATTTTCTAATGGTCCCATGTCTTGGGAAAAAAAAATGTGAAAAAATTTCAAATCAAGCCCCCCCCACCCCGATAATTACTTTTTCAACTCTGAAAACTTTTTTTTTTTTTTGCATTTTTCAAACCTTCTTCACTTTTGATAAAGTACAATGTAGCTGTATGCCCGAAGGCCCTGGGGGGTCCCACCAGGAAACCAGAGGGAAGAGAACTAAGGACATATTTGATAAAATGTTGGAATGTATGAATTTTTGAAAAAACTAGGCCTTTTGGTGACCTTTAACCTCCAACATGACCTTGACATTAGACTTTTCACAGTACAAAGTACTTTTACGATACAATGTGGCGCTTACAAGATCATTAAGTGGCCCCTATGAACATATTTATACACTGCACTGGACAAAAGAGTGGAGAAGCTGGGAAAGTTATGAAAAACATGGATTTTCAGAGTTAAAAAAGCAACTTTGGTGGTGATGGTGGGGGGTTTGGATGAAAATTTCAAAAAAATTACACAGGAGTGCTTAGAACATCTTGTTGCATCAGAAAATCAGGGCTAATGTGGTATTTGATATTAAACGCCCCCCCCCCCCCCCCCCCCCACCCCCCAATATAAGGTCCAGACTTCAGTCCAACATTTCTCCAGTATTTCTCCATACTTGTTTGTCAGCAGCAGCGGTTGTAGTCCAGACTGAAAATATGTCCAAACTTGGAGCCCATTACCTCAAAGATTCCGTTGTTGGTTGAACGGGACAGAGCAGCACAGCCAATAACCTGGAGGGGGCGGAGCCTGAAGTGGCTCATGTGCATTTAAAGGGCCAGCGCTCCAAACCACCTTTCTGGTGTTATTACTCAGAAATAGGGTTGAAGATGGACCTGTGGAGGTAAATGAAGAATTCAGAGCCAAGCAGAGCATTTACCGTTTATGGAGACCACAGGGAAATGTGGGAAAAGGAAGAATTCTATTCAAAAAGACAAATATCACTGCTTTAACAATCCTTTTAGTTCAGGGGCCACATAAAGCCCTATTTTGGTTTCAAGAGGGTTGTACAGGTAAAATCTATATTAAAAAAGCCAAGTGGCCTGTTGTGTGTGTGTGTGTGTGTGTGTGTGTGTGTGTGTGTGTGTGTGTGTGTGTCTGGGGATTCACACTAAATCCGTCCAGAGCTGACTGCTGCAGTTTGTCATACTTATGTATTTTTGGTCAAGGAACAGACTAGCAAAACGTCAAGTTGATAGGACCGATTTTTTGGGAGATATTAGTAATTCTGGAATACAGTAGCCTTATAATCACATTTATTTTTTCATTTTATTCTATTATCCTTTGTATTTTACATTGTTTACTGTCAATCCTATGTTTAATTTCCTATATTTGATGTAGATACTCATGAAAACTCAGTAAATCCAAAGGTTATTACAGCAAAACAGAGAAAACGGAAGAAAAAGTGACTTTTTCAGCAAAGATATCAATAACTGAATGAAAAACAACAAAAGGACAATCAACTGATGTTTACTTGTTTTTTTTTTTTTTTATATTTTAACCCATAAGGACCCAGTGTGACTTTTGTGTCAGTTCC
Organism: Sphaeramia orbicularis; assembly: GCF_902148855.1. Classification (NCBI taxonomy): domain Eukaryota; kingdom Metazoa; phylum Chordata; class Actinopteri; order Kurtiformes; family Apogonidae; genus Sphaeramia; species Sphaeramia orbicularis. The sequence goes on along the minus strand of NC_043976.1, from coordinate 42,305,708 downwards.
CAAATGAATTTTTCTCTGTTTAACCTTTCCTAAGTGATTTATCTCCATATAGTAATATTATCCTGTGAATTTTACATTTTTTCAGTGAAAATCATCTGTTTTCACTGATCGTGTAGATGTTCATAAAAGCTCAGAGTAAAGTCAAAGGTTATTATATCAAAACAGAAAAACCTGTAGCATCTCTCATAAACTGAACATAAACCCAGTGTGTCCGTCCACCGTCACCTTTCTTTACTGATTTATCACCATTTTAAAAATAATACTGTCCTCTGTATTTTGCATTTTTTGGGTGTAAATCATGTATTTTCCTATATTTAATTCACAGATCGTGTACATGTTCATGAAAACTCTGAGTAAATTCAAAGTTAATTTTTTAAAACAGAGAAAAATGAAGAAAAAGTGACTTTTTCAGAAAACATATCGCTAACTGAACATAACCCCAGTGTGTCCATCCACTGTCATTGATCCAACTCCATGGGTTTTACTGGTGAATCAGTGTTGTAGAAGATGACGGTGTTTCCACGGTAACTACAGAGCCTCTGAACGTCCAAATGGCTCATATCTGATGACCATGAAAAGATGAAGAACTGTATTTTACACCAATTATTGACATGGATTGATAGGAATAAATGGATCAACCGTTCAGATCTGTAGATGCTTTTGGTCGACGGTGGATCTTTGGGTCTTTAAGGGTTAACATTATCTATTAGCATTAGCCGTTAGCACACATTAGGAGCAGTCAACTACCACTGAAAGACCAGCTCCACCTCCAGATCTTTCAGTACCCTCGTGGTCAGAGCCACCGACAGGACAATTAACCCTGAGGGGTCTGAGCCTATTTTGGTTGTTTGAGTACTTCTGATTTTGCCTTTATATACATATAAAAGAAATGTTTCCGATACCTATGTTTGGTATGTTTTTTTCCAGCACAACTTCATCTATCTCATCTGCCTATTAGTTTTTTCACTTTTACCCACTATATCAACACAAAAGGCCAAAAAACACACAGAAATATAAAATCAGATTTGAAAAATGTATATACTTTACTGCATAAATAACACAAAGATGCTTAACGAACCTTTTCAAAGACTTTAAAAGTGAATATTGGTTTCAAATATTAGGAATATAAAATCAAAATTGTAATAAATTAAAACTACTAGCGGCATTGTACCCGTGGTGCCATTGTACGATAGCGCCCTCCTGTGGTGCAACAGCGGCATTGCACCCATACGCCCTCCCGTGGTGCAACATCAGGACACGTGTCGGACAAACACGCACCAGACACAGAAATGTCCATTTTAGTAGGATACTCAAATATTTGACATAAAAGCAGATCTTTACATAAGCGTTTTCTTTGGTTTTCTCAACCCCCCCACCCCTGGTCCTCCCAGTTTCCTCATCCAGTTCAGGTGGGGTCATCCTCATCCTTACCTGTAATGCTAATCCAGTCTGTGGATTAGAATCCGCAGGTTCAGCCAGTTTTTTCCATTTTGAAAAAGGCCAAAAAATGACGAAGATAAGGTCAGAAATAGAACGCCTCCTTTATATCGCAAAATATCGCTCTCACTATGTCGCTTGTTTGCTCTGGTTTTAAACCGTCATATCTCTGGTTGTATTTGTTCTATCAACATCAAATAAAGGTGGGATAGAGTTTCACGTCTGCACTTCCGAATGCACTTGTCCCCGGTGGTGTACGTGACCGACTTCTGACGCTACGACGTGTTGAAACTGTCATGTGATTCAGTAACAGGGCCGTGATGTGGACCCCTATTAACCAAGAAGTACCTGTTATTTAGTATTCTAACATTAGCCGTTAGCATTAGCCTTTAGCGCATACTGAACTGCAGTTGAAGGTGTTGTGTTGGTGCTGATGTGAACACAGTCCAGTGTTGTTTCCTTAACCTGCTCACGTTATTCAGTCTGTTCATCATGTGCACCATCCTGACCAACTGCTGCTTCATGGCCATGTCAGCCAGCGTACTGGGCCAAGTACCTGGAGTAAGTACACCTGGAGGGCTCACCTTCTATCCATCCATCTCGTTCACCATCATCCATCCACATCCATCCACATCCATCATCCATCCATCCATCCATCCATTCATCCATCCATCATCCATCTCTGATCTTATAAATATTCGTCCTCATCCAGCTGCTCCTCCACATCCTCCTCTTCATCATCATCACCCTCTTCTTCTCTTGTATTTATCTGTCCTTTTTTTTTTTTAATGTCTTTCCTCATCCTTTCTTCCTTGGCCTCCTTAACTCCCTTCTCTCCTTTCCCTCATCCTTTTCTTCCTCTCCCTCTTCTTCTTTCCACCCTCCCTTCCTTTCATTCCTGTTTTTCTTCTTTCTTTCCTTCCTTTTCTGTACTTCCTTTCTCCACTAATTATCCCTCCCTCCCTCCCTTTATTTCCTCCTCCTCTCCCTCTTCACTAACCTGTTCTCCTTTCCTTCATTACTCCCTCCCTCCCGTCTTTACCTCCTCTCTCCTTCCTTTCCTTCATTACCTCCATCCCTCTCTCCCTCCTTTCCTTCATTATTCTGTCCGTCCATCCCTCCGTCTGTTCACTAACCTGTTCTGCGGTCGTTGGCCCCTCCCCCTGTCCTTCCTTCCAGGTACACCTTCACAGGTATCTACACCTTCGAATCCCTCATTAAGATCCTGGCCAGGGGCTTCTGCATCGGACCCTTCACCTTCCTGAGGGATCCATGGAACTGGCTGGACTTCAGCGTCATCGTCATGGCGTGAGTGACGACCGTACACCTGCACCTACAACTACACCTGCACCTACATCAACTACACCTACAACTACACCTGCACCTACATCAACTACACCTACAACTACACCAACTACACCTACAACTACACCTGCACCTACATCAAACACCTGCACCTACAAACTACATCAACTACACCTGCACCTACACCAACACACTAACTACACCTACAACTACACCTGCACCTACACCAACTACACCTACAACTACACCTGCACCTACACTAACTACACCTACAACTACACTTACAACTACACCTGCACCTACACTTAAAACTACACCTGCACCACACCAGCTCCACCTACAACTACAACTGCACTACACCAACTACACTAACTATACTTACAACTACACCTGCACCTACACCAACTCCACCTACAACTACAACTGCACCTACACCAACTACACTAACTATACTACAACTACACTTACAACTACACTTACAACTACACCTGCACCTACACCAACTACACCTGCACCTACAACTACACTTAAACTACACCTGCACCTACACCAACTACACCTGCACCTACACCAACTCCACTCAACTACAACTGCACCTACACCAACTACACTAACTATACTTACCTACACTTACAACTACACTTACAACTACACCTGCACCTACACCAACTACACCTGCACCTACAACTACACTTACAACTACACCGGCACACCTACAACAAACTACACCTGCACCTACACCAACTACACTAACTACACTTACAACTACACTTACAACTCCACTTACAAACTACACACGTGCACTACATTTACGAACTACAACCTACAACCAACTCACCTACAACTACAACTGCACACCTACAACCACTACACTAACATACACTTACAACTACACCTGCAACTACACCTACAACTACACCTGCACCTACAACTACACCTGCACCTACAACTACACCTGCACCTACACCTACACCTGCAACTACACCTGCACCTACAACTACACCTACACCTGCACCTACTACAACTACACCTGCACCTACACACTCCTAACTACACATACCCCTGCACCTACTACTACACCTACACATGCAACTCCAATCTACAACTACACCAAAGGCCTACGCCCCTAAGTACCAACTACACCTACAACTACACACCTACACATGCACTACAGCTACACCTACAAATGCACCTACAACTACACTACAATTACACCTGCACCTACACTTACACCTACACCAACTACAACCTGCAATTACAACTACACTAACACAAAGACCTACACCCCTAAACACAACTACACCTACACCTGCAACTACACCTACACCTACAACTACACCTGCACCTACAACTACACCTGCAACTACACCTGCACCTACAACTACACCTACACCTGCAACTACAACTACACAAAGACCTACACCCCTAGCTACTACTAAACCTACAACTACAAATGCACATTCCACCTGCACCTACAACTACACTACGCATGTAACTATAACTACAGCTTACACAGACCTACACCCTAACTACACCGCACCTACAACTTCACCAGCACTACAACTACAACTACACATGCACATGCACCTACAACTACACAAAGACCTACACCACTAACTACAACTACACCTAACAACTACAAATGCACCTACACCTGCACTAAACTGTGAAAACCATCCATATGTCAAATCATTAAAAAAAAAAACCCAACTGAATAATAGAATAAACTAAAATCAGGACGTGATCAGCAATACTTAATCACTGATAAATAGCAGTGATTAGTTAAGTAATTGGTCCTTGTAGCTGTCAATATATGAAGCCACACCTGTTTTTTTCCATTTTCAATGACTGATTTAAAACTGTTTAGAAAATTAGACTCTACCTCATATGACCGACATCAAACTCATAAACCACTGATTGTTTGGTTTCTTTCTATTAATGATTTGAGTTTTTTTTCTTCATTTTTTGGCTTATTCTGTTCATCTTTCTTCATTTTATTGATTCTTTTCATTAGTTTTTTATTCTTTCCAACTTTATTCGTTTGTTGTTTTTGCTTATTTTGTTTGTTTTTAAATTGTCTTCATTTTAATGATTTTATTCGTTGTATAGTTGTTTTTTTTTTCATTATCTTTATTTAGATTTTGTTGGTTCATTTTTGTTCATTTCATTGTTTATTTTGTTCATTCTGTTCATTTTGTTTATTTTCTTCATTTTATTGTGTTTTTTGTTCATTTTGTTGTTTATTATGTTAATTACCATCCATTTTTATTGATTTTTTTCTTCATTTTCTTTATTTTAATTTTTGTTTTTATTTTGTTCATTTTGTTCATTTTGTTGTTTATTTTCTTTATTTTATTGAGTTTTTGTTCATTTAATTGTTTATTTTGTTCATTTCCATTCATTTTATTGATTTTTTTTCTTCATTTTTCTTCATTTTATTGTGTTTGTTTTGTTCATTTTCATTTATTTCATTAATTTTTTTCTTAATTTTTCTGTATTTTATTGTGTTTTTTGTTTATTTTGTTCATTTTCATTCATTTAGATTGTTTTCCCATTTTTCTTCATTTTATTGAGTTTTTTGTTCTTTTAATGGTTATTTATTCATTTCCATTCATTTTATAGTTTTTTTTCCTTCCTTTTTCTTGCTTTTATTGATTTGTTTGTTAGTTCTTAATCCCTGTGTTCAAATTTAACCTTATAATCACTACGTGAACATTTTTACGTTGCCGTCGGTGTTTTCTTTACAGACAGGGTTGACTTTTCACAGTACATTTACTCAGGTGTATTTTCGGATCGTGGTCTGAACCTGGACTGACCTTTGACCTCTGCTGCTGTTGTGTTAAACTCCTCCACGCGGCGGTGTCGGGTCAGGCGGGGCCGGGGGTCGGACAGGTGGATGTTTGGATGTTTGACCCTGCATTAGCAGCGCCTCCCCAGGGGCCGTTGTCAGGAGGTCGGAGGTTTGACTTCTTTGTTGTGGATTCCTCTTTAATTATCCACCACCTGCCGCCGTAAAAACATGCATTTATCACACTACACTCGTTAATTAGAGCTCTGGTAACGCCGCGACACGACAACTAAAGGATTGGACATTTGTCTCATTTCAGTTTAGAGTCAGATTATTCACCTGGAATTAATTTTTATACTTGAGTTATAAGAAAATGAGCCACATTTTTCAAAAATAAAACAAATAATGAATAAAATAATAGTTAAAATACCTCAAACTGTAACGAAATTAAAACCCATGTTCATTTTGTACAAATATGTGCTTGAATTTACTCATTAAATATAGAAAATAAATGTTGGAATGCAACGTGAGATGAAACATTTACGACAAAACTCATTTATTTGAACGTTTTCGAATAAAAATACAAAATCTTTAACTTGTATCGAGTCATTTCCGACCTCGACGACCCCCAGACCAATCCAAGATCGCTGTTAAAACCAGGACCTAAAAACACGGCCCCAGGAGTCCACCTGGGTCTGGGCCAAGACCAGGTCTGACCCACCAAGTCCACCTGGGTCTTCTAAAACCACATCTGTATCCAAGGATGTATCAGTCTGACAATGATCAGGACCAGATCTGACCCGCCACGTGACCATTCCAGACCAAGTCCCAGGTTTAGACCATCAAGGGGACTGGGGCCAGATCTGAACCACCATGTTCACATCTAGACCAAATCCCAGGTTTAGACCATCAAGAGGACCAGGACCAGGTCAGACCCACCAAGTCCACCTGGGTCTTCTAAAACCACATCTGTATCCAAGGATGTATCAGTCTGACCAGGACCAGATCTGACCCACCACATTCACATCTAGACCATGTCCCAGGTTTAGACCATCAAAGGACCAGGACCAGATCTGACCCCCATGTTTAAACCACATCCAAGGTTTAGACCATAATTAAGAAAATCTGCAAAAAAGTTGATTTTTTTTTTTTTTTATTCAATTTTTTCTTCATTTTCTTTGTTAATGTCAATTTTTTCATTTTATTGATCCTTTTCTTCTCTTTTGTTCATTTTTTTTTGGTTTTATTTCAATCATTTTCTGTTGTTTTGTTTGTTTGTTCATTTTCCCCATTTTGATTGTTTTATTCAACTTTTTACTTAATTTGTTCTTTTTTTAGATAAAATAATTCTATGGAGTATTTTATTCATTTTTGGTAATTTTAATTTTTAGCCTTTTATTTTTATGTGTGTATATTTTTCGTCATTGTTTTCTGTTCATTCTGGGGTTTTTTGTTTATTTTCCCCATTTTACATACATTTTTGGTCATTTTCATATAATTTTTTGGTTAGATTTTGTTAATTTCGCTCATTTATTGATGTATTTCATTATTTTTTAAATTTTATTTGTTTACGTTTCTAAATCTGTGTGAATCCAGATACATTTCCGACATTAGTTTCATAAATCCAGCCTCGTCACGTCTGTTGTTTCATCGTCTCGTTTAGCGTCATGTCCAGAGCTTCGAGTCCTTGAACCCGGGTCCGTCCTGCATCACATGGATCTTTGGGACGACAGGGACACATAAGTCATGGAGGACGGCGAACACACCAAGCGAATGCGTGGTGGTGTGGACACACATCCTTTACGTGGAAACGCACACTCGTAATCCGCCCTCGACACCCTGGGTTTTAAAATCTGACTGATGACCACGAAACCAGGATGCGTTACCGCCGCCGAGACCTGGACGTAGGATCAGAGGAAATAGACGCACCACAACGCCGGGATTCTTCCTAATACTAGAAAAAGTCTGAAATAAGTCATCATATGAGCAAAACAAAATAATATTATGAATTACTGGTGATTATTTTTATTTAATGTAATTAAAATAATCAGCAAAGCGATCAAGATGAGGAGTAGCATGAACAAAATAAACAAGAACTACAGAAACAAATGAAACAATAGAATCAGCAACGTAAAATGAAATAATTATAATGATAATGAACAAAATCAACAAGAAAATCAACAATAACAAAATGGGTAATCTGACCTAAACCTGGTGTTAACCCAGTGTAACCCAACATCAACCCGACTTAAACCCGACCTAAAGCTGATGTTAACCCGACCTAAACCCAACGTACTGTTAACCTGTCATAAACCTGACGTAAACGCGACATAAACCCAACCTAACCCAATGCAAACCCAATCCAAACCTGACATATCACTAATCTGACGTAAACCCGACCTTAACCCGTGTTACCCAACACCAACCCAACCTAAACTCAACCTAAACCTGACCTAAAGCTGTCGTTAATCTGACATTAACTCAATTTAAACCCAACTAAATCTCAACAATAAACCTGATGTGAACCCAATGAAAACCCGACCTAAACCTCATCTAAAGCTGATGTTAACCTGACATTAACTCAACCTAAACCCGACCTAAAGCTGACGTTAACCTGACATTAACTCAACCTAAACTCCGACCTAAAGCTGACGTTAGCCTGACACTAACTCAACCTAAATTCTGACCTAAAGCTAACGTTAACCTAACATTAACTCAACCTGAACCCGACCTAAAGCTGACATTAACCTGACATTAACTCAACCTAAACCCGACCTAAAGCTGATGTTAACCTGACACTAATGCAACCTAAACTCTGACCTAAAGCTGATGTTAACCTAACATTAACTCAACCTGAACCCGACCTAAAGCTGACATTAACCTGACATTAACTCAACCTAAACCTGACCTAAAGCTGACGTTAACCTGACATTAACTCAACCTAAACCCGACCTAAAGCTGACGTTAGCCTGACATTAACTCAACCTTAACTCGACCTAAAGCTGACGTTGACCTGACATTAACTCAACCTTAACTCCACCTAAAGCTGACGTTAGCCTGACATTAACTCAACCTAAAGCTGACGTTAGCCTGACATTAACTCAACCTAAAGCTGACGTTAACCTGACATTAACTCAACCTAAAGCTGACGTTAGCCTGACATTAACTCAACCTAAACTCTGACCTAAAGCTGATGTTAACCTAACATTAACTCAACCTTAACTCGACCTAAAGCTGACGTTACCTGACATTAACTCAGCCTAAACCAACCTAAAGCTGACGTTAACTGACATTAACTCAACCTGAACCTGACCTAAAGCTGACGTTAACCTGACATTAACTCACCTAAACTCGACCTAAAGCTGACGTTAACCTAACATTAACTCAACCTTAACTCGACCTAAAGCTGACGTTAACCTGACATTAACTCAACCTTAACTCGACCTAAAGCTGACGTTAGCCTGACATTAACTCAACCTTAACTCGACCTAAAGCTGACGTTGACCTGACATTAACTCAACCTTAACTCGACCTAAAGCTGACGTTGACCTGACATTAACTCAACCTTAACTCGACCTAAAGCTGACGTTAACCTGACATTAACTCAACCTGAACCTGATGTTACAGAAACGCTTAAACCTGACCTGGTCATGGTCTTGGGGGGTAGACCCGGTGGGATAAACCTGGTTGCCATAGTGACAGCGGCAGACAGACACCACGGCCCCTCCCCTCCCTTGCCACGGGTGGGGGGTTCCCATGGTAACAGGTCGTGGTGGCCCCGCCCCTCCCCGGCTGTCTGTAATGTAACGACCCGTTAATGGCCGCCATCAGCGCCGCACTCTGCAGCCAATTCCACGGCGATAAAAGGCCACGTATGAAGCTCCGATAAATGATCTGTTCACAAATCAATAGGAGTTTAACGCCGCGGTGACATCAGCGCAGACTTCCCTTCACCGTGACACTTCAAGGAGGTTCGTGGACTCAGAGGGATCGGATAGAAATGCACACATTTACAGATTTACGTCCACGTCGACAGTTTCAGACTTAGTTCAACATTAATTAAATGTCATTCAGATTGTGTTTCACTTTCACAGATTATTGTTCGCATTTGTACACTGAAGATCGCATTTAGAGTTTTAGATCTCTTTACTGAATTTTTTTGTTTTTGTATTACAGATTTTTGAGCAGAACAACACATCTCAGTATAAATATGTAGATTTCATTATCATCACATTTAGAAATGACTTCACATGTTGAGATTTTTGCTAATGTTACAGATTTTGTTCACATTTACAATTTTTTCTTAAAACCAGATTTTTTGCACATTTAAAATTTCAAAAACACATTGAGATTTTTGTTCACATTCAGATTTTTTCCTAAAACATGAAATTTTTATTCACATCTATAAATCTCATTGCACATTCACAGATTTTTGTTCATATTAAATCACTTTTCACATTTAGATTTTGTCATTATAAATATTTCGGTTTCATTATTACCACAGATAGAAATTACGTTACATGTTGAGATTTTTGCTACCGTTTACAGATTTTTGCTCACATTTGCAAATTTTTCTTAGAACTTTGGATTTTTTTTGTGCAAATTAATTAATCTCATTGCACGTTTCAGACCTTGTTGACATTTACAGATTTTTGTTCATGATTAAATAACTTTACACATTTTTATTTTGTCATTATAAATATTTAGATTTCATTGTTATTACATTAGAAATTATGTTAAATGTTGAGATTTTTGCAACTGTTTACAGATTTTTGGTCACAAATTTTTCTTAGAACTCTGCATTTTTGTGCACATTTATAAATCTCATTACACATTTACAGATTTGTGTTCGTATCAAATCACTTTACACATTTTATTATTATTATTATTTTTTTTTTTTACGATTTTTGAGCAGACAAACACATCTCAGGATAAATATTTAGATTTCATTATCACATTTAGAATCACATTAAAAGTTGAGATTTTTGCTACTGTTGACAGATTTTTCTTCACATTTAAACTTTTCGAAAAACTGGATTTTTTTTGGGCACATTTTATCTTCATTTTAATGATTTTATTGTTTGTAAAGCCGTTTTTTCATTTATCTTCATTTGATTTTTTGGTACTTTTTTGTTCATTCATTTTTATTTTCTTTGTTTTCCTCATTTTATTGAGTTTCTTTTTCATTGAGTTTTTTTTTTATTCATTTCCATTCATTTTAAGATTTTTTTCCCCTTCATTTTTCTTCTTTATTGTGTTTTGTATTTATTTAGTTGTTTTATTCATTTTTGTCATTTAGTTTATTTTGTTAATTTTCAACACATTTTCAGTTTTTCTGCATTTTCATGTTTACAGATTTTTGTTCACGTTCACAGATTTTTTTTTTTAACACTTCAAATTTTTATTCACATTCATAAATCTCATTGCATGTTTACATTATGTTTAAATCGCTTTACAGATTTTTATTTTGTCATTATAAATATTTAGATTTCATTATTATCACATTTAGAAATTATGTTACATGTTGAGATTTTTCCTACTTTTTACAGATTTTTGTTCACATTTACAGATTTTTTTGCTACTTAATATCTTTCGACACATTTATAAATCTTGTTGACATTTGGATTTTTCATCATATTTACAGATTTTTATGCATTACAGATCTACAGATACTCAAAGATTTACTGATTTGAAAATCAACATTTGTGCGCATTTCGTAGCCTTTTTTTTTTTTTCACATGTATGAATCCCGTTGCACATTTTATCGTCTCATTCTGCACCGACACAGTTTAGGATGTATTTAATCCAGTTTAATGAGGGATGAACCAGATGAAAACCCTTAACGTGGACGGTCCCGCCCCTCGTCCTTCCCACTGTGAAGCTCCGCCTCCATTACTGGTCCATGTACTGGTCGTGCAGCTGCATGTAAACGGCCTGTTCTGCCGACCCCCCCCGCCTCCACTGTAATTCAATCAGCCCGCCAGTCAACGCCGCTGAAATATGAGCCGTAATAGAGGCCGTTAGTCTCTCAGGGTCAGATGACTCCATCTCAGCGGGGACCACGCCCCCCGCCCACCCGCCCCTGCCGCCACCCCCGCCCCCTGCCGCCGCCGCTGTCACTCTATCGAAAGCGTTTGACACTGAGGGTGAAAAAACATACACTTTAATTTTACCTTTAGGGACGTCAGTTTAGCATCATCATCAGTTATTGATTTGGAAAAACAAGGTGTGAGCATGTGTTTGATCATAAATGGATGAGATTTTAGGTCTGTAAAACTATTTTAATAGGTGATTCTACAAAAGAGTAACAAATTGTATAGGACCTCATAACTTTACAGACCCAAGGAAAATACCACAGTAACACAAAAATCAAATATTATAAGAAAAACAAATTTAAAAAATTCATAAAAATGAGCACAAATAGCCAACAAATTAGACAAAAATGAACAAAATGAAAATAAAATAGGAAAAGAATTAAAAAGTTGATTGAAGGATCAACGAATTAAGTAAAATAAGCATTGAATCAACATTTTCATTGTGACATTGTAAAACATTCACTGTAAAGTGTTGGTTTAAATGGACATTTTGAGGAGTTTTCAGTTTATTGTCCAGTTTTGTACATTCATCAAATTTTTGTTTTTAAGGGGACAAAATTGAAAAGTCACAACAGAGTAAACAAATCTATGAAGAACAACAACAAAATGATCAAGGTAGCAAAATAATAAACAAAATGAGTAATTAACAAAATTGTAATGAAATGAACAAAATAAGCAATAACTAAATAATGGTGTCATTTTAATCTGTAGTATTTTAAGAATTTTCAGTTTTATTATCCAGTTTAAACTTGTTAAAATGTTTTCGATGTTAAACCTCACAAAAAATGTTTGCTTTTCATTAAAATAGACTTGTCACATATGAGTATTTAAAGACTTGATGACTTAAATTTAATGTGGAAAAATAGATTTGATAAAATAACTATTCACACAATCAACAACATATAACAAAGAAATATTAACATTATGAACAAAATTATGAAAACAAAAAAAAACAACCCTGAAAAAATGTATCAAAAATTAACTAAAGCCTGCAAAATCATCAAAAAAATTTGGTAAAAAAAAAAAGCACAAAAAAAAAAAAAAAGTATCAAGACAGTAAAAGCAACTAACTAAACAATGTTTTATTGTAGCATTTTAGGATTTTTTTTTTTTTTTTTTAACTTTATTGTTCAGTTTAAAACTTGTTACTACATGTACAAAAATAAATAAATAAATAAATAAAATGTTGAACAAATTGTCAACCAAATAAAACTGTCAAGAAATTACGAAATAAACACAAAAATAAAATAAATTAGCAAAGTAATAAATGAAATGAAAATGAATTGACACATTTACAAATTAAATGTACATATATTATGTTATATTTATGAATTTGCAGCTTTATTGTTTAGTTAAAACATCTACACATTAAATATTTAGAATATTTTTGATGTTAAACCTCAACACATTACACATGTAACTTCTGAGTATTTAAAAATGTAATGACTGATATAAATGCGATAAAAATCTGACTTTAACACATACATTTTTACATGTTGAATTTTTGATCACATTGATGAACATGAGTTTTATTTAACATATTTTTTAATGGTTGGATGTCGCTGCTCGCCAACAGGCTTTAACTTAACGTTTTAGACTTTTCTTGTGTTTGTCTTCTTTTGTTGTGTGTTGAACAACACTGCCCCTACAGGCTGTTAACAGAGTTTATCAAAGTAGGAACCTGCAGGCGCTGAGAACCTTTAGAGTCCTGAGAGCCCTGAAAACTATCTCAGTCATCCCAGGTAAGGCCAGAAACCACCACCAGGGGGCAACACGGACTCAATAAGCCCCCCCTTGTGTCCGTTTATGTCTGGCGTCCCCCCCCCATCATTCTGTCCCATTGACGGGTGGATTCACCTGAGATTTAATAAAGAAGCCGCGGAGAAGGACAAGTCGGTTTGTCAGCGATGGAAACATGGATGAAAACTGGAGATGTCTAATATACATATATATGAAAAGAAAAAGAAAAAAACGATACTTGAGTTTAATCTGATGGGAAACAATGGACAGATCTGTGAGTGCTGATATAAACAAAAATAGGTAAAATAATAGAACAAATAGCTAAATACAACTGAATTTGTCCCTAAAATACAGGAAGTTGCAACATTTTTACAATTAATTAATAAAAAAAATTGAACAAAATAATCAAGAAAATCAAGAAAAATGAATAAAATAATCAAGAAAAAAAAATGACAGAAATGACCAAAATAACGAAAATGAAAATAAATGACAAAAAGAATCAAGAAAGTGAATTTTTTTTTTTTCCAGATAATCAAGGAAATGAAGATAATGACCAAATAATGAAGGAACTGAAGAACAAAAAAATAATAAAAAAAAAGAACAAAATGGCCAATATAATCCAGAAAATGAACACAAATGAATATTATAATAAAGAATACAAACTGAAATGATTAGAATAATCAACAAAATGGTGAAAATAATGTAAAAAAATTACCAAAGTAATCAAGGAAATGAACATAAATTACCAAAGTAATTAAGAAATGAAGACAAAATGACCAAATGATAAGGGAACTGATGACAAGATTTTAAAAAAAGAACAAAAATGACCAAAATAATCAAGAAAATTAACAAAATAATCTTAAAAATGGGCAAAAATGAATATAGCAAGACAAGAAACAAACTGAAATGATCAGAATAATCAAGGAAATGATGAAAAATAATGTTAAACAATGACAAAATAATCAAGAACATTAATAAAATATTCTTTAAAAACTCATGAAAATGACCAATATAATCCAGAAAATGAACACAAAATGAATATAATAATGACGAAAACACAACTGAAATGAGCAGAATAATCAAGAACATGATGAAATGATAAAAATGACCAAAATGATCAAGAAAATTCACAAAATAATCTTCAAAATTGACAAAGTCACCAAAATAATCAAGAAAATTCCCAAAATAATCTTAAAAATGGACAAAAATGACCAACATAACCCATGAAATCAACACAAATGAATATAATGACGACAAAAACAAATTGAACTGATCAGAATAATCAAGAAATAATTAAAATAATGAATTCACCAACTGAATCAAACACCGTGACGTAAATTCAGAGTGTGGTCTGGTTCTTTTCCGACCCGGGTTTCCTCCAGTTCAGACCCATGTGACCATCCCTGACGTCCCGCCCTCTTCTCCAGCGCCGCCCCCCTCTCCACGGCCGGCAGCCCCGCCCCCCTTGCCCCGCCCTCTGCCCCGCCCCCGCCCCGGGCCTGGTGTGTTTGCTGGTGTCGTGTTTCGCTGTGGGTCCAACCCTTCTGTGTGTGTCTGTTTGTGCTTCTTGTCTCGGCCTGTTGCAGATATGTGACTGAGTTTGTGGACCTGGGTAATGTGTCGGCGTTAAGGACGTTCAGGGTTCTGCGAGCGCTCAAAACCATCTCAGTCATCCAGGTGAGGAGGCGGATCGGGAACGCCGCATCCTGCACTCGACGCTTTTGACGCTTTGATGCTCAGATAGTATGAAGAACCGGCAGCTTCTGGGTGTGGCCGACATCCGAGGTTCAGCAAACGGCGCCGGAAACATTTAAGGCCGTTCACCAACCAGGACGCCGCTTCAGCCTCAGAGTTCAGCGGGTTTATCAAACGAGGGGCAAAAACAGAACGGAAAGTGAGAAAAGATAACCAAACCAAAGACAAATACAATAGAATAATGAACAAAATGAACAAAATAATGAACAAAATGAACAAATCCAAAGACAAATACAATAAAATAATGAACAAAATGAACAAAATAATGAAAGAAAATGAACAAAACCAAAGAAAAATACAGTAAAATCATGAACAAAATGAACAAAACCAGAGAAAGATGAATAAAGTAATGAAAAATGAACAAACAATGAACAAAACTGAACGAAACCAAAGAAAAAATACAATAAAATCATGAACAAAATAACCAAAACAATGAAAAAATGAACAAAACCAAAGAAAAATGGAACAAAATAATGAACAAAATGAACAAATCCAAAGACAAATACAATAGAATAATGAACAAAATAATGAACAAAATGAACAAAACCAAAGAAAAATACAGTAAAATCATGAACAAAATGAACAAAGTATTGAACAAAATTAATAAACCAAAGAAAGATGGAATAAAGTAATGAAAAATGAACAAAAAAAAAGAACAGAAATGAACAAAACCAAAGAAAAATACAACAAAATAATGAACAAAATGAACAAAACGATGAAAAAAATGAACAAACCAAGAAAGATGGAATAAGGTAATGAAAAATGAACAAAACAATGAACAAAAATGAACAAAACCAAAGAAAAATACAATAAAATCATGAACAAAATTACCAAAACAATGAAAAAATGAAAACCAAAGAAAAATTGAATAAAATAATGAAAAATAATGAAAACTAAAGAAAATTTAATAAAATAATGAAAAATGAACAAAATATTGAAAAAAATGAACAAACCCAAAAAACTGAATAAAATAATGAACAAAATGAACAAAATAATGAACAAAATGAACAAATCCAAAGACAAATACAATAAAATAATGAACAAAATGAACAAAATAATGAAAGAAAATGAACAAAACCAAAGAAAAATACAGTAAAATCATGAACAAAATGAACAAAACCAGAGAAAGATGGAATAAGTAATGAAAAATGAACAAAACAATGAACAAAACGGAACGAAACCAAAGAAAAAATACAATAAAATCATGAACAAAATAACCAAAACAATGAAAAAATGAACAAAACCAAAGAAAAATGGAACAAAATAATGAACAAAATGAACAAATCCAAAGACAAATACAATAGAATAATGAACAAAATGAACAAAATAATGAACAAAATGAACAAAACCAAAGAAAAATACAGTAAAATCATGAACAAAATGAACAAAGTATTGAACAAAATTAATAAAACCAAAGAAAGATGGAATAAAGTAATGAAAAATGAACAAAAAAAGACAGAAATGAACAAAACCAAAGAAAATACAACAAAATAATGAACAAAATGAACAAAACGATGAAAAAAATGAACAAAACCAAGAAAGATGGAATAAAGTAATGAAAAATGACCAAAACAATGAACAAAATGAACAAAACCAAAGAAAACTACAATAAAATCATGAACAAAATTACCAAAACAATGAAAAAATGAACAAAACCAAAGAAAAATTGAATAAAATAATGAAAAATAAATGAAACTAAAGAAAAATTTAATAAAATAATGAAAAAATGAACAAAATATTGAAAAAAAAATGAACAAACCCAAAAAACTGAATAAAATAATGAACAAAATGAACAAAATAATAAAAAAAATGAACACAACCAAGAAATATTAACAAAATAATGAACAAAATAATGAAAAAAATTAACAAAACCAAAGAAAAATTAGATAAAATAATGAACAAAATGAACAAAACCAAACAAAAATTCAATATAATGGAAGAAAATGAACAAATCAAAGACAAATTGAAAAAAAATGATGAAAAAAATGAACAAAACCAAAGAACTTTTTAATAAAGTGATGAAAAAAATGAACAAAACCAAAGAAAATGTAATATACTCATGAACGAAAGCAAAGAAAACTGGACTAAACCTAGTTAAGTCTGTTCTTGAACCCAGGCGCTGCTAAAGCCTCAGATTTCACTGGTTTTTTACCTTAAACCAGTTCATGTCAGAATAGTTTTATATTATGGGATAGATATCAGTGCTTTGTTTAGTTTGGTTCATTATCTTTGTTTCCAAAACGACTCAAATGGTTTAGACTGAATTTATATCAACAGTGGAGTTTTGTTTTTTTATCCATGACTCTGATTTTAAATGTTCTTCCTGTAAATTTCTATACTATTTTCCCTGCTCTGACTGGAAATAATAATTTTCTACCACAACAAACATTCTACTTCATATAAATCTACTGTCAACTTTAAGGAAACAGATTATTTTAACAAAATAATGTTAAAATGGACAGAAATGACAAGAGAATCATGATCATGAACACAAATGAAGAAAACAATAAAGAAAATAAAGATAATGACCGAAAAAAATCAAGAAAATATGTAAATAATTTTTAAAATGATCAGAAATGACCAAAATAATCTTCAACCATGAGTCTAAATGGTCTGAATCATTCCAGTCCGTTGGGTGGAGTCAGTGTTTAAGGGTTGGAATCATTTCTGTGGCTGAAGCGGCTGCATTTACTCCATTACCTGTCTGCTCTGTTCTGACCTTTTCTGTCCATTCTGTTTTCTGTCTCTTCTTCTGTCTCTTCCTCTTCTATCTCTTCTTCTGCTTCTTCTGGTCTCTTCTTCTGTCTCTTCTTCTTCTTCTTCTATCCTTCTTCTCTCTTCTTCTTGTCTTTTCTTCTTCTGTCTCTTTCGTCTTCCTGCTCTTCTTCTTCTGTCTCTTCTTCTCTCTTCTTCTTCTTCTGTCTCGCTTCTTCTTCTGTCTCTTCTGTCTCCTTCTTCTTCTGTCTCTTCTTCTGTCTCTTCTTCTTCTTCTGTCTGTTCTTGTCTCTTCTTCTGTCTCTTCTGTCTCCTTCTTCTTCTCTCTTCTTCTGTCTCTTCTGTCTCCTCTTCTTCTGTCTCTTCTTCTGTCTCTTCTTCTTCTTCTGTCTCTTCTTGTCTCTTCTTCTTCTGTCTCTTCTGTCTCCTCTTCTTCTTCTGTCTCTTCTTCTGTCTCTTCTTGTCTCTTCTTCTTCTGTCTCTTCTGTCTCCTTCTGTCTCTCTTCTTCTGTCTCTTCTGTCTCCTTCTTCTTCTCTCTTCTTCTGTCATCTTCTTCTGTCTCTTCTGTCTCCTCTTCTTCTTCTGTCCTCTTCTCTTGTCTCTTCTTCTTCTTCTGTCTCCTCTTCTTCTTCTGTCTCTTCTTCTGTCTCTTCTTCTTCTTCTGTCTCTTCTGTCTCCTCTTCTTCTGTCTCTTCTTCTGTCTCTTCTTCTTCTGTCTCTTCTGTCTCCTCTTCTTCTTCTTCTTCTCGTTTCTCTTCGGTCCTTTTTGCTGCTGAACCTCTGGATGTCTCCACTCTGCATGTCAGCACTGGGCTCTCTCTCTCTCTCTCTCTCTGCCTCTCTGTCTCTCTCTCTCTCTCTCTTTCTCTCTCTCTCTCTCTCTCTCTCTCTGAAACCCTCTTCATACTTTCCGGCTCTCGGGCATGTTCTCATCATGTCTAACACATGTTCCGGCTGCACAAGCATGTGACCGCTGCAGCCAATGGCATCGACTCAGCGCACTCATTATTCATTAGTTCACAGACGCGCCCGGGTTCTGGTCCAAAGTCGAAGGAAAGCGTCTGTTTCTAATGAATGAATCCAGCTCAAATGTGAGGACTAGGAGGACGGTGGACAGTGGACATGTCTGTGGTCTGTGTGTGTGTGCTCCTGCTGTCGTTGCCTTTGTGTGTGTGTGTGTGTGTGTGTGTGTGTGTGTGTGTGGTGTGTGTGACTCTGGGGTTTGATGTGGCGTTCGGTGAAAACCTGAAGGTGTGGAGTAAAAGTCGTCAGGTTTTCACCCGACCCCATCCTCATGTTTATCCTTTATTTCATCGTATTGTCTTATTATTTATTAGGTGGCGCATAAAGATGGCTGCTCTTAGTTTTAGTCCGAAACCGACCTCAGGGTTCGTACACATTTTTCAAGGTCAAATTCAAGCACTTTTACCCCAAACGTCCACCTTTAACCTAAACTATCCACTGATCTAAACTGTTTAGTACCTGTTCATGCATTAATCCTATCAACACATGTCAATAATTGGGTGTAAAATACAGTTCTTCATCTTTCACGGTCATCAGATATGACCCATTTGGACGTTCAGAGGCTCCATGGTTACCATGGCAACACCGTCATCTTCTACAACTTATATTTATTTATTATTTTGTAAATGTTCTTATTAGTTTTTGTTCATTTTATTTGTAATTTTGTTTGTTTTGTTCATTTTTTTTCCAACTTTCTTCAATTTGTGGCTTATATTCTTCATGTTAGATATTAGTTTGTTGATTTATTCTTCATTTTTGGTCATTTATATTTATTTTTTTTAGTAATTTTCTTTCATATTTCATCCTGTTTTACTTTATTTTAGTGAATTTTTTGGCTTTATTTTTTCCATATTATTATGTATGGTTTCTTTTATTCATTATTGTTCATTTTATTATTAATATATACAAACCAAGTATCTCCATTCAGTGTTATTGATCCAACTCCATGGGTTTTACTGGTGAATCAATGTAGAAGATGAGTGTTTCCACGGTAACTACGGAGCCTCTGAATGTCCAAATGGGTCATATCTGATGACCATGAAAAGATGAAGAACTGTATTTTACACCAATTATTGACATGTATTGATAGGATTAGTGGATGAACAGGTATTAGATGTTTTGGGTCTACATGGGTTCATCACTAACATTCAGATAAAGTTGTGTCCTTGGAGCGTCTGCCATCTTTATGACACCTGATGAGACACATATTAATATTGATTAATGCTGTATATAAAACTGAGCCAAATAACACCCGTAGGCTGATTTTGCTGAATGCATTGACCCAAATCACACAAAGAAATATCTGCAAAATGGGATGTTTCTCCATAAAAGTCTGGATTTGAAAAGTCTGGGGTCTGAACGTTTTCAGAAATGCAGCCATTTTACTCCATTACTCATGTATGTATTTCTGTATTTTCAAGCCAAAATAGTGGTATTCATATAGTCATTGAAGTAATGGGTCACTTTTCTATGCTATAGAAGACACAAGACATTACACTGTACAACTACAGTCCATAATAAACATAGAAATAGGCAAAGGGTCAAAATACTGCAGCATGGAAAAGTGACCTATTACTTTAATGGCTTTATGAATGAATGTATTTAGTAGTTTCTGGAGTAAGTTTCAAACTATATAGATATATTTAAGTTTATTATGATACAGAAATGTATTAGAACATTTTTAACTAATAAACAAATTCATATAAGGGGTTGAAATTCTATGGGGTCAGTTTTCCAGACTAGAAAATCAACCTGGGGGTCACACTAGGGCTTTTTCACACATGACCCAGAAACAGTTTGAAATGACTGAGTTTCAGTACCGCTTCTTCTGGTTTATTTGTCAACAATGACTGAGGCCACATCGAAGTGTCACCAGTGGCTTTTCCATTGGACATCTGCGCAAAACTTTACCGATATTTACTAAATGTCAAAAAAACAGAAGTGTGTAATGTCCATGAAATCACAAATGGGATGATTTGTTTATTTATTTATTGTTGCAAGATGACACGAGAAGTCATTCCATAAACATGGTGATGAAAGTAAATATGTTGATTTACAGATATATTCATTATTATTATTATATATTACCCCTCTATCTCGTACTAAATTGAAAAATGATTCAGTTTCCTGGTGTGTCCACACATACCGTGCCATGTTTCTTTTAGAACTCTTCTTCTCTTGTTGTTACATCCGTCAGCATCCGTTTTTTAATTCACCTGACTCTAGTTGTGGAAAAAGGTCTTTCCATTGCAGTTTTGCGTGATATACCATTTGCACTACGCCCGGAAAACAACCTCTTGCCTGCGCAAAAACTTTTAATCAGAAAACAAGAGTTCTGGCAAAATTGCCATTTTTCCATTAGGTAAATTTTTATGCACAAGTTATATTAACACAATTTGAGGGTTAATGGAAAAGCGACACTTGCTGCGTTCCCTAATGGACATCAAGGCAAGGAAAGGCAGGTTTATTTCTATAGCACATTTCATGTACAAGACAGTTCAAAGTGCTTTACATAAAACATTACAAGTATTACAGCAGAAGCAAATAAATAAACATCAAATAAACAAAGGCAACTATATTTAATTTTTCAGGGTTTTCCTTCAGACTTAGTTGAGAAGAAGAAATGGGTTGTTGTAATTCATCGAGATGAGGGGCCGAACTTCAGAATCCATTCAGGAAGTATGTTCGTGTGTAGCCGGCATTTCTGTTAAGAGGATTACCGGGGAAACATCAGCGATATTTGTGAAGGACGACCCGTTTCTTCTTCTCAACTAAATCTGAAGGAAAACCATGAAAATGTAAATATAGTTACCTTTGTTTATTTGATGTCCATTGGGGCATGCAGCCGTAGTCACTTTTCCACAGATCCTCAAATTGCGTGAATATAACTTGCCCATAAAAATTTACCTAATGGAAAAATGACAATTTTGCCCAAATTCTCGTTTTTTGATTAAAACTTTTTCCATTGGCAAAAGGTGGTTTTTTGGGCGTAGCACAATTGGTAAATCACACAAAACTGCAATGAAAAGACATTTTCCACAACTAGAGTCACATGAACAAAAAAACGGATATTGACGGATATTACAACAACAACCAAAGAAGAAGAGTTTTAAAAGAAACATGGTGCGGTATGTGTGGACACACCAGGAAACTGAATCATTTTATAATTTAGTATGAGATGGAGATGAATATATACTAATATGAATATATCTGTAAATCAACACCATATTTACGTTTGTCGCCATGTTTATGGGATGACTTCTCATGTCATCTTGCGATACTAAATAAATCATTAAATTTGTGATTTAATGGAAAAACCGACATTATGCACTTCTGTTTTTTTGACATTTAGTAAATATGGGTAAAGTTTTGCGCAGATGTCCAGTGGAAAAGCGACTACAGACACTTCGATGTGGCCTCAGCCATTGTTGACAAATAAACCAGAAGAAGCGGTGCTGAAACTCAGTGGCTTGAAACCGTTTCTGGGTCATGCATGGAAACAGCCCCTACTCTACATAGAAAAGTGACCCGGGTCAGATTCCCATGGGGTCAGAATTCTATATGACACCAGTCGCCAAAAACAGGCCGAGTATAAATGATACTGATGGACTTACAGCTGTTTTCACTAATTTGTTGTCATTGATCAGTCGTTGCTGTCTGAGCTTCACTGTTGTTGGAAAAGTTGGGATGGAGTAAAACATTCAATCATGACGTGTTGTAACGACGGCTCTTTTCTGAAAATGTCGCTCAACCTGAACATGAAAAACTGAATACAATCACCTGGACTTAGAGTAGACGTGAAGTGTCGAGTGTGAATTGTGTAACCTTCCTTGTGCGTCCTTGCGTCCGCCGTCCCACCAGGCCTGAAGACCATCGTCGGCGCTCTGATCCAGTCGGTGAAGAAGCTGGCGGACGTGATGATCCTCACCGTCTTCTGCCTGAGCGTCTTCGCCCTCATCGGCCTTCAGCTCTTCATGGGAAACCTGCGGCAGAAATGCGTTCGCAGCACGGCGCACTGCTTCAACGGCAGCCTCCCGGAAAACACCACCTTCTTCTGCAACAACAAGACCTGGGCCTCCCTGAGGAGCTTCATCAACGACGAGGGTGAGGACCAGCACTTCTCAAATCTAAGGGTTTTACCTACAAACAGGTGTCGCTTTGGGTGGTTCGGGTTTTCTGATAACATGTTGCTTCTATTATTATTTCATGTTTTTTTGCATCAGTGATAAAGACGAGGTCGACTTTCAAACTAAACATGGTGCAATGGGAGTTCCTACTCAACCTTATTAATGTTACTGTGGACCAAGGTTATTGTCGTTAACGAAAACTAATGAAATGACAAAAACTAGAATTGAAAAAACATTTTCATTAACTGAAATATATAAAAAACTAGAATTAAAAGAAAAAAAACAATAACTAACTGAAACTGTATTGTGTGTTTACAAAACTAACTAAAACGTATAAAAATTATGGATAAATTCCCTTAGTTTTCATCTTTGTCAATGTTGGATTGATATGAAATCGATTTATTTCCCTCAAGCAATTTAGCTGCTGGCACCGTATGATATTTAAGGGTCCGTCACTTGTGTTCACTTGTGGTTTCCAGTTGTCTTCTGGTCCCCACTCTACCTGGAACATGGAGACTAAGTTGGGAGAAAGCAGCAGAGTCCTGTCGGGATTTATTTGAATTTATATGAGAGAAAAGATATAAAAAAAAACCCCTAAAACTAAACTAAAACTAAGCATTTAGAAAATAACAAAAACTAACAAAAACTAGCAAATCTGCTCTAAAAATGAATTAAAACGAACTGAATTAGAGAAAAAAAAAGTCAAAACTAAGTAAAACTAAACTATAATGAAGAATCCAAAACTATTAGAACCTTGCTGTGGACATGTAGATGTTTTTAGGCTTGGACCTTTTGGACATTTTTCTTCCTGCTAGAAAAAGCAAAACACGGCATAAAATATTCAGACCAAAATGGCCGACTTCCTGTTGGTTTGGGGTTTGGTTCCAAGAGGCTGTTTTGTGCATCTGGACCTGATAGATGTTTTTAACTGAATGTACGTTCATGTCCAACTTCATACAAGAGATGAACTGTTGACATTGTACAGGAAACCGTATTGAGTCATTTGTTGCACATATGAAAGTCTTCCCATTTACAACTCAAACAAAAGTGTCTGATTACGTAGGTGTTCAGAAACCGACCAAATGTGATTGCAAGTTTGCTTTGCTAAAAATAGGGCAAAATTGGCCATTTCAAGCTGAAAAATAGTGGACTTCCTGTTGGGTTTAGGGTTCGATTCCAACTGGACATTTTACAGTCGACCACACTGACCGTTGGGGATTGTTGGTCGGCCATCCGTCCATCATCGCAAAAACTTTAGCATGCACTGATAAGTCTGGCCACTGGGGGCAGTAGTGCGCCTGGTAAGTCCAGCTGAGGATTTTCAAGTTTGCACACGTTATGTTATGGATCTGGAGCAAATACACTGTAAAAAATCTAAATCTTACCAACTGTATTTTTCTCATTTCTAGTCCAAGTAGCTCATCACACTGAAAATAAGACAGAATCACCTACAGAGGAACTTTTCAGTGAGATATAAGAACGGATTTTTAGACAACAGATCTGGAAAATCTTATTTCAAGAAATCTTACCAAGATAATTTTCACTTGTTCCATTGGCAGATTTTTTTTTTTGCTTAAATTAAGCAAAATTGAATTGAAGTAAGTGGTGTCCATCCACTATTATTGAACCAACTCCATGGGTTTTACTGGTGAATCAATGTTGTTGAGGATGATGGTGTTTCCATGGTAACTACAGAGCCTCTGAACGTCCAAATGGGTCATATCTGATGACCATGAAAAGATGAAGAACTGTATTTTACACCAATTATTGACATGGATTGATAGAACTAACGGACCAACAGGTATTAAACAGTTTAGATCAGTAGATGCTCTTGGTTGCCAGTGGCTGTTTGGGTCTTTATGGGTTAACCTTTACTAAGTGATTTATTACCATTTATTAAAATATCATCCTCTGAATTTTGCATTCTTTTCCAGTGGAAGTCATCTATTTTCCTAAGTTTAATTCACTGATCATGTAGATCAGGGGTTTCAAACTTATTTTCATTCAGTTCCGCATTCATCCCAAGTTGATCTCCAGTGGGCCAGACCAGTAAAATAATAACAGTGAAAAATGTGAAATTCTATTATGATCAGGTTTACGTCTACAAAGTTTCCTTAAAAATCTGAAAAACATGAACAACTTGAATTGTCCTAAGAAAAACAAGTGCAATTTTAACAATATTCTGCCTCAGTTTATCAGTTTATCATTTACACGTGTGTTACTATCACACAAAACATTTAGTAACAGGCAGAATATTGGTAAAACTGCATTTACTTTTCTGAAGACATTTCTGTTTGTTCATATTTGTTCAGATTATTCCCATTTTTAAAAAAAAAGTATAGTTTGGTAATGTAAACATTTTCATGTAATTTTACATCTTTACACCAAAAAAACAAAGAAAATCTGGGGTTGCCATTATTTCTAGGTTATTATGATAATATTTTGCTGGTTCTGACCCACTTAAAATCTAATTGGACTGTATGTGTCTGTATGTGGAACCTGAAATAAAATGATTTTGACACCATTGATTAATACCTTAAGTGTAGTTATTGTATTTCACAGATTCATCCTGCGGGCCAGATTGGACCCTTTGGTGGGCTGTATTTGGCCCCCAGGCCGCATGTTTGACACCTGTGATGTAGATGTTCATAAAAGCTCAGAGCAAAGCCATAGATTATTGTAGCAAAACAGAAAAAACTGAAGAAAAAGTGACTTTTTTGGTAAAATCTCTCATTAACTGAACATAAACCCAGTGTGTTCATCCACTGTCATTGATCCAACTCCATGGGTTTTACTAGTGAATCAATGCTGTAGAAGATGACGGTGTTTCCACGGTAACTACGGAGCCTCTGAATGTCCAAATGGGTCATATCTGATGACCATGAAAAGATGAATAACTGTATTTTACACCAATTATTTACATCTATTAATAGAATTAGTGGATGAACAGATTAGATCAGTAGATGCTTTTGGTCGACGGTGGGTGTTTGGGTCTTTGTGGGTTAATCCAACATGGTGGAATTCCTGTTGGGTTGAAGTTTTTACATTTTTAGGGGGCATCATTTTGCCGCCTTCGTCATCAAAAGTAGAACAAGAAAAAAACAAAAACCATCTATACCACGTGTTCTATCATAAATCATAAATACACTTTCGTCCTCGTAGACAAAGAACAAATGTTTTCATCTTAAGCCTCATGAACCTGCAGATACTATCAATTTGACATAATAATTAACGAAATGTTTGACGAAATATCTACAAATGTAACCCTACAGACGCAGAAAACCCCATAATACATAAGGTTTTATGTAAGGTCTGGATGAGGGCTTTTAGTAGAAGACGGTTAATGGAGTTGAACTGTTTCAATGCAATGATGTGTTTTTCCTCATTTTTCCAGTTAGTTCACATGGGCATTTGAACATATATATGACATTACACGCAGAACATGAAGTGACAACCATGATGTATTTTTCTTTCCCTACGTGTAGACGGTTCAAACAGTGGGTTTTATGAGTAAAATGACATGGTTGACATTGGTCACATGGGTAATTACCAGATGGATGGAGCTGAGAAAAGGCAGTAGGAGGAGGAAGATCCACTCTCACCGCCGTTGTCTTCATGTTCTACTTTTATCAGATTCCCAGGAAGATTATTCTCCACGGGGATGTGCGTGTCGTAGCGCTTTGCTCCCATTATCCGAAACACAAAAAAAAAACAACATTTCACATGTTGGGTTTTAAATTACAGCAACCCACTTTCACACTTTTGTTGGGAGATTTTCCTGATGATTTGACAATAAATGATAAATACCTTCTAAAAAATCTTTGGTGCTGCAGAAAAAAAAAACAAAAAACAATCAGTCGTAAATGGCTTCGACTTGATCCACCGGTGTTGGAGGACTGGATGAAAACTGCCGATCAAATTCACAAAATGGAGAGATTAACATTTACGCTGAGGCTGCAAGATGAACTTTACATGATAAGATAAGGGCAAATGGATTAGTTTTTTAAAAATACAATTAATGTGTGGTTTGAAATGTGATATAAACTGCTACTCTACAAATTAAATTAATTCGGTAACTTGATTACTATTTCGTAACTGTAACCTAAATTATCATTATTATTAGATCGTGACTATTATCTGTCACCGATTGTTGTTTGTTATGTTCTGTATGACAAAATGATAAATAACTAGTAAAAACTGAGTGTCAAAAAACTAACAAACAAAAAAAAAAAACAACATTTCACGTTGAGCCGTGATATTCAGGCTTTAACCCTTTTTAGACGATAGTTCCTGCATCCGCCGTCATTCAAATAAATGTAACTTTGAATCCAAACGTCATCTTTTAGCTCAGATGGGCTTCTTTCTCTTGGTCTGTAACACATTAGGGTAGAGGTCTGTATAGGCTGAGGGGGAGGGGCGGAAGTGGGCGGAGCATAGAGCAGCAGAGTGCAGTCAGTGAGAGAGAGATGGAAGTTTTTTTTATTTTTAGCGACGTTTTAGCGGTGAATTCTTGGGGGAAAGAAACTGTATATAAAAGTGCTACATGTTTGACACCTGTGATCTAGACGAATTCAAATGTAAAATAGGTGAAAGTTTATTTCTATAATCTCATAAAGTTTCATAACATTTACAGTTGTTTTTCATAGTGAATATGACAAAAAAATTCACATCAATTTGATCATTTTTTAGTGTAACACACTGTTTAAAGCAGGGGTGTCAAACATTTGGCCCGGGGACCAAAACCGGCCCGCCAAAGGGTCCAATCCGGCCCGCGGGATGAATTGGTGAAATAAAAAAATTACACTGAAGATATTAACTATCAATCAATCAATTCCATCTAAAGTGGGTCAGACCAGTAAAATAGTATCATAATAAAGTATAAGTAACGAAAACCACATATTTTTCTCTCTGTTTTAGTGTAAAAAAAAAAAAAAAGTAAATTACACATAAATGTTAACATTTACAGACTAACCTTTTACAACAAATTTGAAAAACATGAACAACCTGAAATGTCTTAAGAAATTTAAGAGTAATTTTACCAATATTCTGTCTATTATTAAAATTTTTTGTGCATTTGTAGATGCACTGTGATCTGTATGTTGTAATGAGCATGTAAAAATGAGAAGCTAAATAATGGCATAAATTGTTAAAATTGGACTTTTTTCTTAATAAATTTCATTTTGGTCATGGTTCATGTTTTTCCATATTTTTTTAAAAGATAGTTTGTAGATGTAGAAATTTTGATAATATAATCTTATTTTTTTCACTCTAAAACATAGAAATTAAACATACACATTTTGGAATTGATATTATTTATGTATTATTATGTTATTATTTTAATGATCCGGCCCACTGCAGGTCATACTGGTCGATATGTGGCCCCTGAACTAACATGAGTTTGACACCCCTGGTTTAAAGCATTTATTATATATATAGTAATGATAATAATGAACAGATATTGAAAGTTAAGTTCTTCCTGATAAAAACTACAAAGGAATTGGCAAAAAAAGGACATTTTCTGACCCTTTTATTACAAGAAACATAAACAAATCTAGGCCGACTGTTGTAATGGCAGTTCTAAAAGGGTTAAGAAGCTGTGGTGGGATCAGGTCGTCCAATGTGGTTGGTTTAGGGTCGACTTTGAGTCCATAACACCAAGTTTTATATCGGTCTTTAAAAAAAAAAAAAAAAAGTAAAGAATAAGAGCTTCATAAACAGTTTGTGTATTTGTGTTAAAGGACGAAGGCTCCCAAACAGAAATGCCACTGGAACAGTAATGGGCTTTGTCTGCTTCCTATTGCTAATGTACCTGCTATTTATTCATTTCCAGTTTGCTTTAGCATCCATCACATCAAACAAATGTCCCCTGCAGGCCCCCGTATCGACCTCTAAAAGCTGCCCTGAAACCCGAGAGCCGAGCTGCGCCGTTAAATTGCATCGGGGGCTCGGCCGGTCCCGTCCGGGCCCATCTGGAATCAGATCGCAGTGGGACCCAGATCAATGCTAGATCTGCCCCACGCTAAACATTTCCCATCATGCCCTGTTTGGTCTGTCTGTTGAGAGACGTCTGACGGCGGTGGGCGTCCCCGACTCTGACGGACCATCCATTTCCCCTTTAGCGAGCTCAGGTTATGGGAGTTTACAGCAGGAAACGCCCCACGGTGACGCATTTCCACCTCAGATCCACCAACAGACGCGTTAGCGCTGCGGAAAGGGCCCGTTTTATCGGACATTTAGTAGACATTGCGTTAAAAACATGTCCCGTTAGAGCAGGGCTAGTTCAGGTTCCACATTCCGTCCAATTTGTTTGTTTGTTTATTTATTTCGAATTTGCATTAAAACCAAACAACAAAAGGATTATGTAAAAGAAAGTCCAACATTCAAAAAGGAGCGGGATGAAGTTTAATTTATTATGTCCCGCCCCCTTCCTCCATCCTTCTATCTACCCCAAAGTCGTCTGTCCGATCCCATAAGTAACTCAGAAATCCTGCGCACATCAGACTAAATTCTGGCTCTGCACAAAACACACAACTGCTGCACATATCTAGGATAAACTGTCCATTTTGCAGCAGCATTTCACATTAAAATAAACTCTGTCCTTTTGTAGCAGTAATAGTGCACATATCAAAAACAAAAATAAACTTGTCCTTTTCATGACAATAATACACCCATTAAAAACAAAAATAAACTATCTGTTCCATAACAATAAAACACAAAAAAACCTGTCCATTTCTTAGCAGTAATATACTTATCAAAAATAAACTATGTCCAGTTCATAACAATAATATACACATTAAAAAACAAAAATAAACTCTGTCCTTTCATACATGTATGTTATTAATAACGTGGATCTAACAGGTTTAATTAATCACTTCCTCTTCTAATTTCTGTTAACTGTTGTATCATTTTTTCATTCATTTGGAATAACTTTGTTGGTTACTTTGGTCAATATTTCTTCATCTTTTTTGGTTGTTTTATTGTTCCGCTCTCATAGATGTGGGATTGGTTGAGATTCAGTTGTTGTTTTTCAGATACTTTGGTAAAAGAAATAAATAAATAAATTAAATAAACAAATAAATAAATAGAATAAAATCCGCAGTTAAAAAGTTACGGCCTTAATCGTATTTTTCAGGTCAACCCAAGGCCAGGGCTTTATTATAGCGTTTTTGTTTGTACTTTATTACATTTGACACATCTGGACGTATGGTATTCACAGATGAAGATATAAAAACATGTATGTTATTAAGGACGTGGACCTAACGGGTTTAATTAA
Source organism: Sphaeramia orbicularis (assembly GCF_902148855.1). Classification (NCBI taxonomy): domain Eukaryota; kingdom Metazoa; phylum Chordata; class Actinopteri; order Kurtiformes; family Apogonidae; genus Sphaeramia; species Sphaeramia orbicularis. Next base: position 42,275,449 of record NC_043976.1, on the reverse strand, counting down.
TCGCTTCCTCTTCTAATTTCTGTTCATTATGTTGACTATTTTATTGTTTTTCATTCATTTGATCTGCCTTGGCGGAGGTCTCCGAGTGCTTTTCAAGTTGTTTTTTCATTCATTTGTAGTAACTTTGTTGGTTACTTTGCTCCATATTTGTTCATTTTTTGGGTCCTTTTCTTCTTCCGCTCTCATGATGCTGGATTTGTTGAGATTCAGTTGTTGTTTTTCATATACTTTTTGTCAGTTTTTAATCCCTTTAGCTGTATGTTTGGCACCTCTGCTCTGAACCATGCCTTAAATTTGAAAAAAAAAAAAAAAAAAAACATACAAAATTTAGAAAGTTATGGCCTTTATTGTATTTTTGGGTTGACTCCAGGCCTTTGTTAGTGTCTCTGTTTGTACTTTATTACATTTGACACATCTAGACGTATAATATTTACAGATGACGGTATA
>NC_043976.1:42262502-42270002 GCF_902148855.1 Sphaeramia orbicularis | reverse complement strand
AAAACACAAGACGACAAAGACGGAATTAAATGAAAAAGATGCAATAAGACACAATACACAAGACGAAAAAGACAGTATAAGACAAAAGATGCAACAAGATGAAAAACGCAGCAAAACAAAAAAGAACACAATAAGATGAAAAAATGCAACAAGACAAAACAGCACAAAGACGAAAAAAACCAAGACGAAAAAGACGCAATAAGACACAAATACACAATGTGAAAAAGACATTAAGACGAAAGACGTAACAAGATGAAAAAACAGGACAAGACAAAAAAGATGCAATAAGACACAAATACACAACAAGGTGAAAAAGACACAAGACAAAAATACGCAACAAGATGAAAATACGCAACAAGACGAAAAAATGCAACAAGACGAAAAAACACAAGACGAAAAAAACACAATAAGACACATATACACAACACGATGAAAAAGACATTATAAGACGAAAGACGTAACAAGATGAAAAAACGTGACAAGACAAAAAAGACACAGTAAGATGAAAAAGACGCAATAAGACAAAGCAACAAGACAAAAAAATGCAACAAGACGAAAAAAGACGCAATAAGACACAAAAATGCAACAAGATGAAAAAGACGCCACTGGACAGAAAAGACACAATGCGACATGTTACGGGATTTGATGGCATGCGTCATGTGACCCCAGAGGTCAGAGGTCAGAGGGGCGGCGCTGCAGGCCGTCGTCCATCCCGTCCCAGTTGGACGGGGTCTGGGTTGCCATGGGAGATGCTGCAGTAATGAGTGGTGTTTTAATTTGGAATGAAAGGCCAGCAGAGGCGTTTGAAGAGCCGTCCAACATCCTCAAAGTGTCTGTGCCTTTGGAAAAGTATTCCCTCCTGTTTCAGGTGGAAACCCAGAAAAAACACACACTTTCAAACAGCCCAAAACAACCCACCAAACGGAAGGATTAACCGAAACCAGACCGAAAAACCACTGTCAGGTGTTCAGTGAAGTTTGAACACATGAAACTAAACTCAAGTGGACTTCTTCTGTCTGAGCTGCGGAAACCACATGTCATATTCTGACCACAGTTAGTGTTCACAGGAGGTGACGACGATAACAGAAGTCATAAAACACATAAACACATAAACACACAAAACACATAAACACATCCGAGGCCAGGCCATTTGAATGTAATGTTTTAATGTTGGACTGAACTGCATCTGCATTCAACTGTTTGTGTTTTTTAGGTTTTTCACTGGTTTTATCAGTGAAGAAATGATGCATATACACAGTTTTAGAGGATTTCACTGTCACTTCATATCGAAAATACAAAACTGCTACTACTATTACTAACTACTACTACTACAACTACTGCTACTACTATTACTGTAACTACTATTATTACTACTACTGCTATTACTACTATTACTGTAACTACTACTACTACTGTTACTACTAAAACTACTACTACTACTATTACTTTAACTACTATTCTTACTACTACTACTACTACTGTTACTACTAAAACTACTACTACTACTATTACTTTAACTACTATTCTTACTACTACTACTACTACTGTTACTACTGCTATTACTACTAAAACTACTACTGCTATTACTACTATTACTGTAACTACTATTACTACTACTGCTACTACTACTACTACTAGTACTGCTACTACTAAACCTACTACTACTATTACTACTAAAACTACTATTACTACTATTACTGTAACTACTATTACTACTACTATTACTACTATTACTGTAACTACTACTGCTATTACTACTGCTATTACTACTAAAACTACTACTACTATTACTACTACTACTTCTATTACTACTGCTATTACTACTAAAACTACTACTACTACTATTACTTTAACTACTATTCTTACTACTACTACTACTACTGTTACTACTGCTATTACTACTAAAACTACTACTACTACTGCTAGTAACTACTATTACTGTAACTACTATTACTATACTACTGCTACTACTACTACTACTAGTAACTGCTACTACTAAAACTACTACTGCTATTACTACTAAAACTACTATTACTACTATACTGTAACTACTATTACTACTACTACTACGGCTACTGCTAAAACTACTACTGCTATTACTACTAAAACTACTATTACTAGTATACTGTAGTAACTACTATTACTACTACTATTACTACTATTACTGTAACTACTACTGCTATTACTACTGCTATTACTACTAAAACTACTACTACTATTACTACTACTACTACTACTTCTATTACTACTGCTATTACTACTAAAACTACTACTACTATTACTATTACTTTAACTACTATTATTACTACTCCTACTACTATTACTACTACTACTAAAACTACTACTGCTATTACTACTGAAACTACTATTACTGTAACTACTACTACTACTACTACTACTGCTGTTACTATTACTACTACTAAAACTACTACTAAACATAGAATATAACTCTAAACAGGAATGGGTTGAAGAGAAAATAAATAAAACAAAGTGGTAACAGTAAAGTGACAGATGAGTGACGGAGTTAAAGTGACAGACACAATAATAACAAGTAGAATATCGTATTATTATAATAATAATCATAATAATAATATCTGAATGTCTGTGGCCTTTTGGTTCTCAGGCCGGACCCTGATCGGCTTTAAAGACTAAACTTTCTGAAGTCGTCCATGTGAGGATGAAGAACAACCATTAGATGTGAACTTTAGTTCTGAAGCTTAAACCCAGAACTCAAACTAAAGGAAAAAAACACAGAGAAAAGCTAAAATAAAGTTGAATGTTTGCAAATGTAGTAGTTCCTCCTCTAGACCTGATGGACCGTCCACCCTGCACCGTCCGTCGCATATTGTCGCCGTGGTAACATGGTCATCAGGGCAGAATCAGAGGAAACAGGTGCAGAATGGGCTCCCAGGGCCACGGAGACACCAGACGGTTTTGGTCGTCCTTCTATCTCTCCGCCGTCCTTCAGCTTCCGGCCACACCAGATGGGACGATCATCCCCGCAGCGTGTCCGGGGTCGCCTCCCAGGGATCCCCGCCCGGATAACCTCCCGAGGGGAGGAGGCGTCCAGAGGCCGCCGCCATCACCTGCTCGAGCGCCGGCGCTTCAAGCTTCACCAGCTTCACTTTCAGCCAAATGAGCAAGGAAAGTCAAGAGCATCACAGCACAAGACGATTAGGGAGTAGTTCAGGAAGAATTCAGTCACTTACACCGAGACGGATGAGGACAAGCAAAAGACACTGAAACGCAAAAAGATGCAAAAAGACACAAAAAGACACTAAGACAAACAGGCAAAAAGATGCACAAAGACACAAAAGACACTAACAAACAGGCAAAAGATGCACAAAGACACAAAAAGACACTAAGACAAACAGGCAAAAGATGCACAAAGACACAAAAGACACTAAAAGACAAAGACCAAAAAGACCAAAAAGACACTAGAAGACAAACACACAAAAAAACCAGAAGACAAAGACACAAAAAAGCATGCAAGAAGACCAAAAATACACAAAAAGACCAACAAGATGCAAAAGACCAAAATACACAAAAAGACCAACAGATGCAAAAAGACCAAAAATACACAAAAGAACCAAAAAGCATGCAAAATAGCCAAAAGAGCAAAAAGACATGGGAAGAAAACGACGCAAAAGACCAAAAAGATGCAAAATGCCATCTTTGATACTAGTTTCACCAAATGTTAGTTGTTTAAACCGTTTGTTAGTTTGGTTTTACTAAACTTGAGTTTAATCCTCCTTCAGTTGAGTTTAACATCTTTTAGTTTGAGCTTTTATAATGTTTTATTTCATTTTATCTACGTCTTAGTTTAGTTTTTGTCTTCTTTTATGGTTTTACCACGACCTTCATACTTTATTCAGTCTGCTCGTACACAGTTGTGGTGGTTTTGGTGGTTTTACGTGTGTTCTGGTACCCTGACCCCTGCTGGTCGGAGGTGGAACATAAATAGGAAACTGATGCTGTATGTATTCAAATGTGGCGTCCTTTAGGTTTTGATCTGAAGAGTCTCAGAGGTTTGGGTCTGGGTGGTACCAGGGTCAGGGTGGGACCAGGGTCAGGGTCAGACCAGGGTCTGGGTGGGACCAGGGTCAGGGTGGGACCAGGGTCTGGGTGGGACCAGGGTCAGGGTGGGACCAGGTTAGGTGGGACCAGGGTCTGGGTGGGACCAGGGTCAGGGTGGGACCAGGGTTAGGGTGGGACCAGGGTTAGGGTGGGACCAGGGTCTGGGTGGGACCAGGGTCAGGGTGGGACCAGGGTCAGGGTGGGACCAGGGTCAGGGTCCTGCACATCTTGGTTCCACTTGTCCTGGTTTTAGTTTGTGCGTCTGTTTTGTTTGTTATTGTTTGTTGTGTGTATTCGTTGTGTATATCATTGTGTGTTTGTTGTGTGTTCATTGTGGTATTCGTTGTGTTATTTGTTGTGTGTATTCACTGTGTGTATTCATTGTGTGTGTTTGTTGTGTGTATTTATTGTGTGAGTTAGTTGTATATTCACTGTGTGTATTCATTGTGTGTGTTAGTTGTGTATATTTGTTGTGTGTATTAGTTGTCTGTATTCATTGTGTGTGTTAGTTGTGTATTTTGTTGTGTGTATTCGTTGTGTATATTTGTTGTGTACCTTTGTGTGTGTATTGTTGTGTATATTAGTTGTGTGTATTAGTTGTCTGTATTCATTGTGTGTATAGTTGTGTATATTTGTTGTGTATTCGTTGTGTATATTAGTTGTGTGTATCATTGTGTGTGTTAGTTGTGTATATCAGTTGTGTGTATTAGTTGTGTGTATTCGTTGTGTATATTTTGTTGTGTGTGTTAGTTGTGTATATTAGTTGTGTGTATTCATTGTGTATATCAGTTGTGTGTATTAGTTGTGTGTGGTTGTGTTTCCAGTGGTTGTCGTCTTCTGTCTACTTTTGGCTTCTTTCCTTCTCGTTGGCGGTCAAACTCGGAACGTCTCCCCGCGTTCGTCCACTCATCATGTGATGTGGAAACGCCAGCGCCGTTGAGGAGGAGGGGGCGGAGCTTTAATCATCATTGACCCCTTCCTCCCCGAACGGCGAGCTGTCATCGGCGCCGTTACGTTGAAATATGGCCGGGCCGAGGCTGAGGACGGAGCTGGTTTTCCTGGAATCCACTGCGTCACCGCGCTCATATTCATCATTCCATTAGCGCAGCGTACGGCGGCGGCGTGGACTGTGTGTGTTCATTAAATGACTTCACTTCATCTCCTACCAGTACGACTCCAGCTGAGGAGGTTGTGTTAGGGTTCAGTTTGTACACACCACAACACACACACACACACACACACACACACCACACACACACCACACACACACCAGTGGTATAAATAGTTCTAACATTATGTTAAAAGCTGCGCTGATCAATAAGTCAAATAACATTGAAAACATTTTTCAGAATGAGACGTTGATTTGTCTGAGTGTGTGTTTGTGTGTGTGTAGTTGTGTGTCGATGTGTTTGTGTGTGTAGTTGTGTGTCTGTGTGTGTGTGTGTGTGTGTGTTTGTGTGTGTTTGTGTGTGCGTAGTGTGTGTTTGTGTGTGTAGTTGTACAGTGTGTGTTTGTGTGTGTAGTTGTACAATGTGTGTGTGTGTTTGTGTGTGCATAGTTGTGTGTGTGAGTGTTTTGGTGTGCGTAGTTGTGTGTTTGTGTGTGTAGTTGTGTGTTTGTGTGTGTGTAGTTATGTGTCTGTGTTTGTGTATGCAAAGTTGTGTGTTTGTGAGTGTTTGTGTGTGCGTAGTTGTGTGTTTGTGTGTGTAGTTGTGTCTGTGAGTGTTTGTGTGTGTAGTTGTGTGTTTGTGTGTGTATTTGTTTGTCTGTGTGTGTTTGTGTGTGTAGTTATGTGCCTGTGTGTTTGTGTGTGCGTAGTTGTGTGTTTGTGTGTGTTTGTGTGTGCGTAGTTGTGTGTTGTGAGTGTTTGTGTGTGCGTAGTTGTGTGTTGTGAGTGTTTGTGTGTGCGTAGTTGTGTGTTTGTGTGTGTAGTTTGTGTGTGTGTGTGTGTAGTTGTACAGTGTGTGTTTGTGTGTGTAGTTTTGTGTCTGTGTTTGTGTGTGTAATTGGTGTCTGTGAGTGTGTGTTTGTGTGTCTGTGAGTGTTTGTGCGTGTGTAGTTATGTGTCTGTGCGTTTGTTGTGTGTGTTTGTGTGTCTGTGTGTTTGTATAGTTGTGTGTTTGTGTGCGTGTAGTTGTGTGTCTTTGTATTAGTGCGTGTGTGTGTGTGTAGTTGTTGTCTTTAAGTGTGTTTGTGTGTGTAGTTGTGTGTCTGTGTTTGTGTTTGTAGTTGTGTGTCTGTGAGTGTAGTTGTGTGTCTGAGTGTTTGTGTTTGTAGTTGTGTGTCTGTGAGTGTAGTTGTGCGTCTGTATGTTAGTGTGCAGTTGTGTGTCTGTATTTGTGTGTGTATGTGTTCGTGTGCAGTTTGTGTCTGTGTGTTAGTGTGCAGTTGTATATCTGTGTGTGAGTATCAGTTGTGTGTCTGTGTGTTAGTGTGCAGTTGTGTGGTCTGTGTGTGTTGAGTTGTGAGATTTCCTGGTGCCAGTGAATGCGTCGTGGTGTCTGATGTTCGGCCAAACACGGTCTGGTCTGAAGGGGAAAACTGTGTGAGGTTGTGTTGTTGTGTTGTTGTGTTGTGTGTCCTTCTGTGTGCGTGGATACGACAGCTCTGTGGTTTCTTTTTTCGCAGTTCGAACAGTAAAGTCGTAAACGACCGCTTTCCTCTGTTGTCGTGAGCGGTTTTAAATAAGTTTAGACTTTCTGTTTTGTTGTCGTTTGGTGTTGGTTTTTTTTAGCACTTTTGTTGTATTTTCAGGGAACTTTTCTCTTTGCGTTTTATTTTTCTGTTTCTGTTGTGAATTTTCGCATTGTTCGTCTTTTTGTGTTGCATTTTTAGCCGTTTGTTGTTTTCTCTCTGTTTTTCTCTGGTGTTTTTAGTTTTCTTGCAAATTTTTGTTGATTCTTCATATTTTTTCTTGTGTTAATTTGTTGTCTTTCTTTCTTCTTCTGTTTGTTGTCAGTTGGTGTGTGTTGATTTTGTCGTTCGTTTGTGCATTGTTGTCTTTGCAGTCTGTTTGTTTATTCGTGTTGTGCGTCTTTTTTTTTCTGTGTTCTTGTCCCTTGTCCAGTTTATCAGTTCTCCCACATATTGTCTTATTTTTGCGTTGTTTTTTTCTCGCAGTCCATATGTTGTTTTGGAATTTGCTTGTTTTGCATCGTTGCTTTTGCGAACCGTTTGTTAAGTCTTGTTGCGAGTTTTACGTCGTTTCTTAATGTTTCTTAGCTGTGATGAGTCGTGTTTTACCTCTATTTTTACTGTGATATAATTTCCAGCGGGGGTGGGGGCTGTGATGATGATGATGATGATGAAGAAGGTGATTGGTGGACGTGGGCAGCAGGACCATCAGCCTCAGCGTCTGAACCTCCTGTCGGTCCTTGGTCGTTCGTCCCACTGCATCGCGTTTCCCTTCGTATTGTATTTTAA
>NC_043976.1:42242782-42262489 GCF_902148855.1 Sphaeramia orbicularis | reverse complement strand
ATTTTCTATTTTTAACCCATAAGGACCCAGTGTTACTTTTGTGGCACTTCCTAAATGAATTTTTCTCTATTTTTAACCTCATTAAGTAATTTATCACCATTTATTGTGATATTATCTTCTATGTTTTTGCATTTTTTCAGTCTAAATCATGTATTTTCTTATATTTAATTTACTGATCATGCAGATGTTCATAAAAACTCAGATTAAAGTTGAGGGTTATTACATAAAAAACAAAGAAAACTGAAGAAAAACTGAGTTTTTCAGTCAAATCTCTCATTATTTATCATAAACCCAGTGTGTCCATCCACTGTCACTGATCCAACTCCATGGGTTTTACTGGTGAATCAGTGTTGTAGAAGAGGACGGTGTTTCCATGGTAACTACGGAGCCTCTGAACATCCAAATGGGTCATATCTGATGACCATGAAAAGATGAAGAACTGTATTTTACACCAGTTATTGACATGGATTGATAGAATTAGTGGATCAGAAGTTATTCAACAGTTTAGATCAGTAGATGGTTTTGGTCACCAGTGGATATTTGGGTTTTTATGGGTTCATAAGTTCTGTGTCCGGCACACGTCTCCATCCACTGCATTTTTTTCCTGATATTTGACCTCATTTAATTTTTTTTTTGCTGAAATTCAGCTTCTGGGTGATTCTAATTTTAACATTTCTTGTTGTGTCTTCATCATATGAGACCAGATTTTTGCCCAGAATCAGCAAAGTTCTGCCTTTTTTTGGGTAAAAAGACAAAAAAAAAACAAAAAAAAAAACATTGGATGAGGTCAACCTGCCGTGACCTTTCACCTTCTGGATGAATCCGTTGAAGCTCATACAGAAAAACAACCCCATTTCAGTGTTAAATGTAAGCATGTATTCATGTATATTTAATTTCTTATATTTCCTGATCATGTAGATTTTCATTAAAGCTCAGATTAAAATTGATGGTTATTGTATCAAAAACAGAGACAACTGCTGAAAAAGTCACTTTTTCTTCAAATCTATCAATAGTCGCTTTTCCATTGACCCTCAAATTGCGCAAATATAACTTGCGCATAAAAATTTACCTAATGGAAAAATGACAATTTCGCCAAAAGTCTCATTTTTGATGAAGTTTTTCCACTTGTAAGAGGTGGTTTTTGGGGCGTAGCACAGATGGTATAAAGGAAAGACCTTTTTCTGCAGCTGGAGTCAGGTGAATTAAAAAAACACGACATTGACGGATGTTTCAACAGGAGATGAAGAGTTTTAAAAGAAACATGTCGCAGTATGTGTGGACACACCAGGAAACCCAATCATTTTTTAATTTAGTACGAGATAGAGGGGGATATAATAATAATAATAATAATAATGAATATATCTGTAAATAAACACCATATTTACCTTCGTCACCATGTTTATTGAATGACTTCTCGTGTCATCTTGCGAGAATAAATAAACAAATCATCGCATTTGTGATTTAATGGAAAAACCGACATTACGCACTTCTTTTTTTTTCGACATTTAGTAAATATGGGTAAAGTTTTGTGCAGATGTTCGATGGAAAAGCCACGACTAAGTGAACATAACCCCAGTGTGTCCATCCACTGCCACTGATCCAACTCCATGAGTTTTACTGGTGAATCAATGCTGTAGAAGATGACTGTGTTTCCATGGTAACCAGGGAGCCTCTAAACATCCAAATATGGTCATATCTGATGACCATGAAAAGATGAAGAACTGTATTTTACACCAATTATTGACATGGATTGATAGGATTAATGGATCAACAGGAATTAAACAGTTTAGATCAGTAGATGGTTTTGGTCAGCGGTGGATATTTAAAATAATAATAATAATAATAATGATAATAATAATGATGATGATGATGATGATGATAATGGATTAGATTTCTGTAGCTCTTTTTTGGACACTCAGAGTTTTAGATTTTAATTTGGGTCGTTTGGGTGTTTATGGGTTAATTTTTTGAAGTATATTTGACATTTTTACAGTGATGTCACTTGCAGCTTCACCCCGCTGCACATGTCATGGAATGCTTAATTAAACATGTATTTAGTCTCATTTTGCGTAATTTGCATAATTAAGAGGGAGCTGAATGATGTGTGGGCGGTTTCTGTTTGTTCTGAACTCTGGACGTTTAGGCCAAAGTCACCGGAAAAACACATTTAAGGACATTTTATGCAGAAGAACCACTGAACCTGGAGACATTTAATATGTGTCGAAAGGCCGAGTTGTGTCTGGAAACGCATCCCATCGGACACTGGGATGAAAACTGAGCTCAACATTGTGTCATTGGCTCGAGTGACGTTGGATTAATGTGAGAATGAAGATTTTGCAGCTGCAGGGAGTTTTTTTTTAACACACATTTATGGACACTTATTGGAATTAACATCAGACGTGGAGTTTTGGCAAAGTTTGAGTCAACTGGAAGCTAAAAGAAAAAAAGGCCTGTTATGAGTGGAAATGGTTTCAGCTCGATATAAAACGTCAAATCAGGACGGATCTGCTCTGATGGAAGCAGATTTATGCACGTTTAGAAGCACGTCAAGTCACACAGAAGCTGAAAATATGTGGTGTTAGGATTTGATGAGGGGGAAATTAGAAAAATTAGATGTAAAAGTGCAGGTTTGGCATTTTTAAAAGCATATTGTGTGGACATTTTGACAAAGTTTAAGGTCATATAGAATCTAAAAGTATGTGTTTGATGCCTATTTGTTCGGATTTGATTGAGTTACCGATAAAAATGTGTCATAAATCGTCAAATTGTGCAGGATTTCCTGTGACACAGAGGTTTAATTATCCCTTTGAAAGCAGATTTATGGACATTTATTGAATAAACTTTAGACGTGGACATTTAAGTAAAGTTTTGATCAATTTTGAAGCTAAAAATATGTTTATGACTTGATGAGGGGAAATTAGAAGAATTAGACATAAAATTGCAGGTTTGAACGTTTTAAAGCGTACTCTGTGGACATTTTGACAAAATTTAAGTCTATTGAATCTGAAAGTATGTGTTTGATGCCTATTTGTTGCAGATTTTATTGAGTCATGGCTAAAAATGTGTCATAAATCGTCAAATTGTGCAAGATTTCCTGAGTACTGAAGCTCAAATGTCCTTTTCGAAACAGATTTATGGACATTTATTGAATAAACATCAGACATGTGGACGTTTAAGCACAGTTTGATCCATTTAGAAGCTAAAAATATTTGTTTGTTATGATTTGATGTGGGGAAATTAGAAAAATTAGATGAAAAAGTGCAGGTTTTGCATTTTTAAAACAGATGTGATTGAGTTACGGGTTAAAAATGTGACCAAAATCCTCAAATCTCAGTGGTCGGAAGCTGTGATCAGTTGTTTAAATTTTTAACTGAGCTGATTTTTTGTGTCATTGTCTCGTTGGTTTTGGGTGAATTTGGGGATTTTGCAGTTGTGACTTTTTTTAAAGCAGATTTATGGACATTTATTGGAATTAAACGTCAGAGGTGTGGACATTTAAGCAAAGTTTGATCCATTTTGAAGCTAAAAATATGTTTGTTAAGATTTGATGAGGGGAAATTGCAAAAAATTAGATGTAAAAGTGCAGGTTTAGCATGTTTATGAAAAAAGCATATTATTGGACATTTGACAAAGTTTAAGGCATATAGAATCTAAAAGTATGTGTTTGATGCCTATTTGTTCAGATTTGATTGAGTTACCGATAAAAATGTGTCATAAATTCGTCAAATTGTGCAGATTTCCTGTGATACTGAAGCTCAAATGTTCTTGTTGAAGCAGATTTATGGACATTTGTTGAATAAACATCAGACATGGTGGACGATTAGCACAGTTTGAACCATTTAAAGCTAAAAATATGGTTTGTTATGATTTGATGAGGGGAAATTGAAAAAATTAGACATAAAAGTATAGGTTTTGCGTTTTTAAAGCAGATATATTGAGTTACGGTTAAAAGTGTGTCTAAAAATCCTCAATCTCAGTGTTCGGAAGCTGTGATCAGTTGTTTAATTTTTAACTGAGCTGATTTTTGTGTCATTGTCTCGTTTGTTTTCTGAATTTGGGATTTGCAGTTGTGCCTTTTTTAAACAGCAGATTATGGACATTTATTGGAATTAACGTCAGAGGTGTGAACATTTAAGCAAAGTTTGATCCATTTGAAGCTAAAAATATGTGTGTGTTAAGATTTGATGAGGGGAATTTGCAAAAATTAGATGTAAAAGTGTAGGTTTTGTGTTTTTAAAGCTATAATGTGGACATTTTGACAAAGTTTAAGTCATATAGAATCTAAAGTATGTGTTTGATGCTTATTTGTTCAGATTGATTGAGTTACCGATAAAAATGTGTCATAAAATCGTCAAAACGGGTAAGATTTCCTGTGATACTGAAGCTGAATTGTCCTTTTGAAGCAGATTTATGGACATTTAGTGGAATTAATGTCAGACATGTGGACGTTTTGGCAAAGAATATGTTGTGTAGAATCTACAAATATGTGTTTAAGATTTGATGATGAAAATTGCAATAATTAGACATAAAATGGCAGAATCAGGCAGGTTCTTCCATTTTTTAAATCATATTATGCAAAGTCTAAGTGGGTTTGTTCAGATGTGATTGATGTGTGGCATAAAACATTGAATCAGGCAGGAGTTACTGTCATTCTGAACATTAATTGTCCTTTTGTACCAGATTCATGAACATTTATTGAAATTAATATCATTTTGTTAAAGATTCAGTCATGCAGAGTCTAAAAATGTGACTGAATGCAAAAAATGTGCTGCATTATGTCTATTTCATTATGATGCTGAGCATGTTTTTCCTTTTTTATGCAAACTCTGCAGAAATGAAGTCACGCAGAGTCAGAAAAAAATCAGTGTTTAATGCCTGTTTGTTCAGAATTGACAGTTGAAAATTGCAAAAATTAGGCATAAAAGTATTGAATTAATGTCTGTGTGTTCAGATTTAGTTGAATTATGGATAAAAATGTGACTTAAAACATTGAATCAGGCAGGAGTTACTGTCATTCTGAACATTAATTGTCCTTTTTGTACCAGATTCATGAACATTTATTGAAATTAATATCATTTTGTTAAAGATTCAGTCATGCAGAGTCTAAAAATGTGTTTGAATGCAAAAAATGTGCTGCATTATGTCTATTTTATTATGATGCTGAGCATGTTTTTCCTTTTTTATGCAAACTCTGCAAAAATGAAGTCACGGAGAGTCAGAAAAAATCAGTGTTTAATGCCTGTTTGTATAGATTTGACAGTTGAAAATTGCAAAAATTGGGCATAAAAGTGTTGAATTTTCGCTTTTAATGTCTGTTAGTTCAGATTTTATTGAATATGGATAAAAATGTGACTTAAAACATTGATTCTAAACTGTTATCACCCTTTTTGTACCAGATTCATGAACATTTATTGAAATTAGAATCATTTTATAAAGATTAAGTCACACATAGTCTAAAATAATATATTTAATTAAAAGAAGACATGAAGTATTGAATTAGACCTATTTTTCCATGATACTGAACATTTTTTAATTTTAATAATTAAAATCTGCAGTAATTAAGTAAAAAAAAAATCTGCATTTAATGCCCGTTTGTTCAGAATTGACAGTTGAAAATTGCAAAAATTAGGCATAAAAGTGTTGAATTAATGCCTGTGTGTTCAGATTTAGTTGAATTATGGATAAAAATGTGACTTAAAACATTAAATCAGGCAGGAGTTACTGTCATTCTGAACAGAAATCGTCCTTTTTGTAACAGATTCATGAACAATTATTGAAATTAACATCATTTTGTCAAAGATTAAGTCACGCAGCATCTAAAAAATGTGTTTAAATACAAAAAATGTGCTGCATTATATCTATTTCATTATGATGCTGAGCAGGTTTTTCCTTTTTATGCAAACTCTGCAGAAATGAAGTCACGCAGTCAGAAAAAATCAGTTTAATGCCTGTTTGTGCAGATTTGACAGTTGAAAATTGCAAAAATTGGAGATAAGTGTTGAATTTTCCACTTTTTAATGTCTGTTAGTTCAGATTTTATTGAATATGGATAAAAATGTGACTTAAAACATGGAATCAGGCAGAATTTACTGTGATTCTGAACCTCAGTCATCCTTTTTGTAACAGATTCATGAACATTTATTGAAATTAACATCATTTTGTCAAAGATTAAGTCACGCAGCATCTAAAAATGTGTTTAAATACAAAAAAAGTGCTGCATTATGTCTATTTTATGATGATGCTGAGCATGTTTTTCCTTTTTATGCAAACTGCAAAAATGAAGTCACGCAGAGTCAGAAAAATCAGTGTTTAATGCCTGTTTGTTCAGATTTGACAGTTGAAAATTGGGCATAAAAGTGTTGAATTTTCCCCTTTTTAACGACTATTTGGTCAGATTTTAATGAGTTCTGGATAAAACTGCGGCGGATCAGGAATCTGCTGTGGTTCGGAACTTTAATCGTCCTTTTCGAAGCAGATTCGTGGACGTTTAGAGTCTTTATGAACAGAAGTTGGACTTGTATCCTGTTTGTTCAGACTGAACTCACGGGTTGGTTGTGATTCGGAGGCGTTTTCGGTCCAAACCTGTTCGAGGACGGGTTTGGACCACAGGTTCTGCATGGGTTTGGTCTGGCTGTTGACAGTTCTGATGGTTTTCTGCTGATCCCATGACTCATTTCTCTCGTCCTTGATGCCTTCGTCTGTGTTTTTTCTTCTTTTTCTTTTAATAATCTGATGGTTTTTGTTTTGTCACATTTCCACTGAAGTGACAAAATGAATCAGTTTCTGCTGCTGAAGCTGGAAAACCTGAGAATGTAACGTCTACAAGTCAGTGTCTGGCTTTAGTTACTGGGAAAAGTGTTGTGTTTGTGCAGCCGGGACGTTATTTTGAAGTGTTTTCTGTCTAAAATCCAGTAGAAGATCAGATACTAAGGTACAAGTACAAGAGTAGATTCTTCACTGCAGTAAAACGAACGTAAAAATCTGAAAACCTGAACCTGACGTTAAATGAACCATGAAAATAATCAACATTAACTTCATTCTTTCAGTCACATGGACTAAATATATGGTTTAATTGCAAAAACAACATAAAAGTGTTGAATTAGACCTTTTTTTTTTATCATGATACTGAACATGTTTTTCCTTTTTTATGCAAACTGCAAAAATTAAGTCACACAGAGTAAAAAAAATCTGCGTTTATTGCCTGTTTGTTCAGATTTGATTGAATTTTGGATAAAAATGGGGCTTAAAACATTGACTCAGGCAGGATTTACTGTGATTCTGAACTTTAATTGTCCTTTTTCAAAGAAGATTCATGAACATTTATTGAAATTAACATCATTTTGTCAAAGATTAAGTCGCATAGAGTCTAAAAATATGCATCTAATCATGTTGAATTAGGCTTATTTTACCATAACACAGAACGTGTTCCTTTTTTATACAAACTCTGCAAAAATTAAGTTATGGAATCAAAAAAATCAGTGTTTAATGCCTTTGTTCAGATTTGATGATTGAAAATTCTAATAATTTGACATAAAACTGTTGATTTAGGCTGATTTTAACTTGATACTGAACATGTTTTTTTTCCTTTTTCATGCCCGTTTGTGCAGATTTTACTGAGTTACAGATAAAAGTGTGACTTACAACACTGAATCAGGCAGGATTTACTGTGATTCTGAACTTTAATCGTCCTTTTCACAGATGATTCATGAACATTTATTGTGATTAACATGTCAAAGATTAACTCATGCAGAGTCTAAAAATATTTGTCTAATCGTGTTAAATTAGGCTTATTTCACCACAGTGCTGAACATGTTCCTTTTTTATACAAGCTCTGCAAAAATGACACATTTAATGACGATTTGTTCACATGTTGAATTTTGGATAAAAAAGTGACAAACATCAAATCAGGCAGGATTTACTGTGATTCTGATCCTTAATCCTCCTTTTTCAGACGATTCATGAACATTTATTGTAATTAACATCATTTTGTCAAAGATTAAGTCACGCAGAGTCAAAAACATGTCTAATCATGTTGAATTAGGCTGATTTTATCATGATACTGAACATGGTATTCCTTTTTTATACAAACTCAGCAAAACTTTAGTAAAAAAAAATATCTGTTTACATTTCCATTTTATGCATTTAGCAGATGCTTTTTTCCAAAGTGACTCGCAGGGGAAAAACCAAATAAAAGAAGAAAATACAAGAATAGATTAAAGACATAAAACAGCTGTAAGATTAAAAACAATGAAATAAAAATACCAAGTAAAACTATAGAATAAACATAATGTTTAATACCTGTTTGTTCAGATTGTGTAACTGCGGTCGTCAGTGGGCGGTTCCTGTGGTTGTCAGTGGGCGGTTCTTGTGGTTGTCAGTGGGCGGTTCTTGTGGTTGTCAGTGGGCGGGTCTTGTGGTCGTCAGTGGGCGGGTCTTGGCGTTCTGAGCCCTTCGCAGACCTCCGATCCTCTGTGAAGACCCTTCATCTCCAACACCAGCCTGGTCTTAACTTTGCGGGTACACGTCCTCAGGTCGACGGGGGGCTTCACATGAACATTTACTGAAATAACAGTATTTTTTTTTTTCAAAGATTAAGTCATGTAGAGTCTAAAGTGTTGAATTAGGCTCATTTAATGATGATTTGTTCACGTTATTGAATTTCAAACAAAAAAAGTGACACATAAACATCAAATCAGGCAGGATTTACTGTGATTCTGATCCTTAATCCTCCTTTTCAAAGATGGTTCATGAACATTTATTGAAATTAACATGTTAAAGTTTAAGTCATGCAGTCAAAAAAATGTTTAATTGTGTTAAATTAGGCATATTTGACCATGATACTGAACATGTTCCTTTTTTATTTAAAATACAAACTGCAAAAATGCCGCATTTAATGACTGTTTGTTCCCGTGTTGTTGAATTTTGGATAAAAAAGTGACAAACATCATATCAGGCAGGATTTACTGTGATTCTGAACCTTAATCCTCCTTTTTCAAAGATGATTTCTGAACATTTATTGAAATTAACATCATTTTGTCAAAGATTAAGTCATGTAGAGTCAAAAAATCTGTCTGATCGTGTTGAATTGGGCTGATTTTACCATAATACCAAACATGGTATTCCTTTTTATACAAACTCAGCAAAAATTAACTCGCACAGAGAACCCCCCCCCACATTTAATGACAGTTTATTAACATGTTGAATTTTGGATAAAAAAGTGACAAACATCAAATCAGGCAGGATTTACTGTGATTCTGAACCTTAATCCTCCTTTTTCAGAGACGATTCATGAACATTTATTGAATTTAACATCATTTTGTCGAAGATTACGTCACGCAGAGTCAAAAACATGTGTCTAATCGTGTAAAATCAGGCTTGCTTTACCATGAACTCAGCAAAAATGAAGTGACACAGAGTAAAAAAAAATCAGTTTAATGCCTGTTTGTTCAGATTGAGCAAACGTGGTCGTCAGTGGGCGGTTCTTGTGGTTGTCAGTGGGCGGGTCTTGGTGTTCTGAGCCCTTCGCAGACCTCCGATCCTCTGTGAAGACCCTTCATCTCCAACACCAGCCTGGTCTTAACTTTGCGGGTACACGTCCTCAGGTCGACGGGGGGCTTCACATCGACCTCCGGCTCGGTGTTAAATCACTCCTGAGGCTTTAAAGTCGGCGCTGAACGGCCTAGAGCTGCTGTGTCAACACCTCGCTGCCGCTCCGCCCGCTACACCCGACAACAGGTGTCCCGGCGCTGCCTTGCATGTGCTACATTAGTGTGTGTGTGTGTGTGTGTGTGTGTCAGATGAAAAGGCCCACGCCGTGTTGTGGTGTTTGTTCAGAGCGGGAGCAGCAGGCCTGACCTTTCCCGTGACGGACGAGGCGGTGGCGGCGTTCTCCGCCCCGACACCGGCCCCGCTGCCTCCAACCGGCTCCTGCGCATTATCTACAACCTTTGTGCAGCGGCGGCGCCGTATGAAACCCGAGAGCAGATCCACGGCTTCCGCGGCGGAGCTCAAAAACCCTCCCTCGCCGTCCGCCGCCCACTGTTTGTTCTGCATTGACTGCCTTTATTTGTCTTCATGGCCATTAACGTCCATGAAAGACGCCAAAGAGCCGCGTCGGGTCCTGAGAGGGAACGGCACAAAGACACAGACGGGAAGGCCACAGGTCGAGTTAAACACGCCTTAAACAACCGTCCAAATCCATTTACAGCCAAACAAAAGCAGTGGTGGTTTTATAGAAAACAACGGCCAGAGTTCAAACGTCTGAAAGTTAAATACGGATGACGGTCGACCTTTCAGAGGGATCAAATTATTAAAAAAAAATTCAACACACGACCCAAGTTTTAGAGGAATTTCAGTTCCAGACCCTGAGAGATGGAGCGTCAGATGGAGAGATTACCCAGCATGCTTTGTGTCTACAGTACAAGTCTGTGGGGGCAGTGACGTGGTCTGGGGTTGGTTCAGATGGTCATGTCTAGGTTTGTAGGAGGAGGAGACGAGGAGGGAATGAGGAGACAAGCAGGAGACATGGAGAGAATGAGGAGACGAGGAGACAAGGAGGAAAACAGGAGGGAATGAGGAGACGAGGAGGGAATGAGGAGACGAGGAGGAAATGATGAGGGAATAAGGAGATGAGGAGGAGACGAGGAGAGAATGAGGAAATGAGGAAACGAAGAGAGAATGAGGAGACGAGGAGGGAATGAGGAGACAAGCAGGAGACATGGAGAGAATGAGGAGACGAGGAGGGAATGAGGAGACGAGGAGGGAATGAGGAAACGAGGAGGAAATGATGAGGGAATAAGGAGATGAGGAGGAGACGAGGAGAGAATGAGGAGAGAATGAGGAAATGAGGAAACGAAGAGAGAATGAGGAGACGAGGAGAGAATGAGGAGACAAGGAGAGGATGAGGAGACGAGGAGAGGATGAGGAAGGAATGAGGAGACGAGGGAGGAAACAAGATGAGGGGACAAGGAGGGAGGGGATGAGGAGACAAGGGGGGAGGGGGGGGGGGGGGGCAAGGAGGAAATGGGGAAACAGGGAAGGAACAGAGAGGAAATGAGGAGTGAACAGGGAGAGGCAGATTACCCATCATGCCTTGTTCCTCCAGTGTTGTGATCAGACTCTACTTCAGTCGATCAGGTTTAGTTTCCCAGCGTTACGTGTTTATAAAATGAAAGCGATACTGCGATCATGACCCAGTCGTAGCTTCGTCCAATCACAGACTGCGTTTACGTTAATTCTTCATTTTTCTTCAGCAGTAAAACCACACTGGGCCCAACATCCACCACAGCTGCACCGAGAAGTGGATCATGTGACCAATTCAGACTGATCACAGGCTTAGATCTGGTTGTGTTCTCTAATAGTCCAGGTCCAGGGTCCAGGGTCCGGGTCCAGGTCCAGGTCCAGGTCCAGGGTTTAACTCTGATGGGATGTTCAGTATTAAACAACAGCTTCATCTGTGTCTGATTTCTGTTCAAATCCGTTGAGGACGTGCGTCTCAATCAGCTTCTGCTTTAATTTAAGGACGAGAAATGAGTGGATTTATCAGATTTAAAAGTGTTTGTG
Organism: Sphaeramia orbicularis; assembly: GCF_902148855.1. NCBI lineage: Eukaryota > Metazoa > Chordata > Actinopteri > Kurtiformes > Apogonidae > Sphaeramia > Sphaeramia orbicularis. Next base: position 42,250,927 of record NC_043976.1, on the reverse strand, counting down.
TTAAATTTCACAGATCTTTATCCCAGATTTTACTTTCAGACATAAATCGGTGAGAACGACAGTGAAAATGAAGCTGAAGGCGACGTTCTGCAGTGATGAATGTGAAACTTCAGCTTTTACTGAATGAAAAAAGCCGTCGTTTCCTCATCAGATCAGGTTCCTTTCTGCGGCGTAAACGCAACGATTTTGGTCTTTTCTTAAATAATGTTGAGGTTTAACAGAAGGCAAAGAGAACGTTGGTGAAGCAGCTTCTGCGGTGACTCATCTGAAGTAAAATACCAAAGAGCAGCATATGTCAGCTTTAATAGAGGTTTAATAGAGCTCAGACCACGGCTTTGGGAAGGGAGGAAAAGGAGAGGAAAGAGAGGAAAAGGAGAGGAAAGAGAGGAAAGAGAGGAAAGAGAGGAAAGAGAGGAAAAGGAGAGGAAAGAGAGGAAAAGGAGAGGAAAGAGAGGAAAAGGAGAGGAAAGAGAGGAAAAGGAGAGGAAAGAGAGGAAAGAGAGGAAAAGGAGAGGAAAGAGAGGAAAAGGAGAGGAAAGAGAGGAAAGAGAGGAAAAGGAGAGGAAAAGAGAGGAAAGAGAGGAAAAGGAGAGGAAAGAGAGGAAAGAGAGGAAAAGGAGAGGAAAAGGAGAGGAAAGAGAGGAAAGAGAGGAAAGAGAGGAAAGAGAGGAAAAGGAGAGGAAAGAGAGGAAAGAGAGGAAAAGGAGAGGAAAAGGAGAGGAAAGAGAGGAAAGAGAGGAAAGAGAGGAAAAGGAGAGGAAAAGGAGAGGAAAGAGAGGAAAAGGAGAGGAAAGAGAGGAAAAGGAGAGGAAAAGAGAGGAAAAGGAGAGGAAAGAGAGGAAAAGGAGAGGAAAGAGAGGAAAAGGAGAGGAAAAGAGAGGAAAAGGAGAGCAAAGAGAGGAAAGAGAGGAAAAGGAGAGGAAAGAGAGGAAAGAGAGGAAGGAGAGGAAAGAGAGGAAAAGAAGAGGAAAGAGAGGAAAAGGAGAGGAAAGAGAGGAAAGAGAGGAAAAGGAGAGGAAAGAGAGGAAAAGGAGAGGAAAAGAGGAAAAGGAGAGGAAAGAGAGGAAAAGGAGAAGAAACAGAGGAAAAGGAGAGAAAAAGGAGAGGAAAGAGAGGAAAAGGAGAGGAAAAGGAGAAGAAACAGAGGAAAAGGAGAGAAAAAGGAGAGGAAGGAGAGGAAAAGGAGAGGAAAGAGAGGAAAAGGAGAGGAAAGAGAGGAAAAGAAGAGGAAAGAGAGGAAAAGGAGAGGAAAAGAAGAGGAAAGAGAGGAAAAGGAGAGGAAAAGGAGAGGAAAGAGAGGAAAAGGAGAGGAAAGAGAGGAAAAGGAGAAGAAACAGAGGAAAAGGAGAGAAAAAGGAGAGGAAAAGGAGAGGAAAGAGGAAAAGGAGAGGAAAAGGAGAAGAAACAGAGGAAAAGGAGAGAAAAAGGAGAGGAAGAGAGGAAAGGAGAGGAAAAGAAGAAGAAACGGGGGAAAGGAGAGAAAAAGGGGAAGAAAAGGGGAGGAAACAGGAAAAGGGGAAGAAAAAGAGGAGGAGAAGAAAACAGGAAAAGGAGAAGAAAAGGAGAGGAAATGGAAGGAAACTAGGAGGAAAAGGGGGAGAAAAGGAGGGAACAAGAAGGAAATAAACGGAGGACACGACTTTATATACAAATAAAATGTGTTTAAATCCAAAGAAAATCCTTTCAAAAACTAAATCCAATCTAGTTGGATCTAAATGAACCTTTAACATAAATGCTTCTAAATTGACAGACACATTCTGCTGCATTATGGGAAATGTAGGCTCCAGTGTATTTGAAAATAGGAGCCATGTTACAGAGAAAAAAGACAATATTCTGGCAATATTTAAAACACCACCAACAACATAAGAATCGAAGTCCTCTGTAATAAAGTCGAACATGTTTCATATAATTTAATTGTTCATTTCTTTCTCAGACTTGGGAGCAGAAAACACAGATGTTTGTAAATAAAGGTGCACAGCGGGGCCGAGGCGTCTGCAGGTGGAATGAAACTAGAACTCCACCTTTAATCTCCTGGGTGACCCCGAGGTCGGAGGTCAGAGGTCACGGTGATGACATTCCCCGTGTGCGTCCGAGGCGTCGTTTGAGTCTGATTTATGGTCTGTGAGCGTCTGCGGGCGTAAATCACACCCAGCAGAGTCAGCGCTCACATGCCTCCACGTCTGCGACACCACCGCCCGTTATCAATCACACGCTGTAATTTCACCTGTTCGACGCCATCACCGCCGCCGCAACGCACAGCTGTAGCCATAGCAACAGCGGAGCCATGACGACCGGAGGCACCTGCAGCAGTTCAGGAGTTGAATGGAGTTGGTTTGACTTTACCTCGTCTGCCTCTTCTGCTTTTATCTGAGGGTTTTTTTTTTTTTTTTTTGGCGTTTTGTGAAACTTCTCAAACATTGCAGGTCCGCGAGGAACGCTGAATTACTGAATCATTGACCAAATCAGGTTTAGAGACGTGATTTTATCTGATCCAGCTCCGACTATAGGTTGGTTCATCAGACACATGAAAAACAAGAGTGGAATTGAAAGAAAACACCTTTAAATGCAAAGGAAATGACTTTAAATCAGAAGAAAAGCCCTTGAAGTCAGGAGAAGACACCTTTTAAATATGAAGAAAATGCAATTAAATCTCAAGAAACCCCCTTTAAATCCAAAGAAAACTTCTTAAAATCAGGAGAAATCACATTTAAATAAAAGGAAAATGCAATTAAATCCTAAGAAAACCCCTCGAAATCCAAAGAAAAGTTCTTAAAATAGGAAGAAAACTTCTTGAAATCAGGAGGAAAACGCCTTTAAATGTAAGAAAATGCAGTTTAATTTAAATAAAACTCCTTTAGATAAGAAGGAAACACCTTAAAATCCAAAGAAAACTTCTTAAAATCAGGAGAAATCACCTTTAAAAATAAGGAAAATGCTATTAACTCCTCAGAAAACCCCTAGAAATCCAAAGAAAACGTCTTTAAATTGGAAGTAAATTAGATTAAATCAGAGGACAATTCCTTAAAATCAGGAGAAAACACTCTTAAATATAAAGACAGTGCAATTAAATCTAAATAAAACTCCTTTAAATAAGAAAACACCTTAAAATTAGATTAAACAGATTAAATCAGAGGAAAACGACTGAAAATTAGGAGACAGCTCCTTTAAAGTCAGGAGCAAACACCTTTTAAATATAAAGACAGTGCAAATAAATCTAAATAAAAGTCTTTTAAATTACAAGAAAATACCCTTAAAGGAAAATTCTTCAAAATCAGGAGAAAACACCTGTAAGTATGAAGAAAATGCAACTAGATCAAATAAAACTCATTTAAATGAGCGGAAAACTCCTTAAAAATCAGGAGAAAACACGTAAATATAAAGAAAATACAATTCAGTCTAAAAAAAACTCCTTTAAATGACAAGAAAACACTTTAAAATCTGAAGAAAACCCCTTAAAATCAGCCCCTCCCCTTTAAATCCCTTTAAATGGTCTTAAGCTGCTGCTGGTCCCACTCAGACGTTTCCGTTGTTGGATGCTTTAGTTCCGACCCTGTGTTGGGTGAACTAGTCACATGACCTGATCGATTGACTTTGTGTATTGATTTTCGAACTGAATTGACGGAAAGTGTTGGGGTGTCACATGTCCTGAACTTCACATGGGGACATGTGACCTCCATGGTCAGCTGACCCATGGACTGTGACCTTTGACCTCAGCTGGACGTCCTGTTAACGCTCCTCTCCTTCCTCCTCCTTCCGCTTTGTCCTCCTGCTCCTCATCCTCCTCCTCATCCTCTTCTCCCTCCTCCTCTTCCTCCTCCTCCTCTTTCTCCTCCTCTTCCTCCTCCTCCTCTTTCTCCTCCTCTTCCTTCTCCTCCTCTTCATCCTCTTCCTGCAGCTCCTCCTCCTCCTCTTCATCCTCCTCCTCCTCCTCCTCGTCTGTAAAAACAGCTTATTTTCATTAAATCCATCCTCAGTCTGAGGACGATCTCAAACACTGGCCTTCAAATAAAGATTCACCTAAACACTAGAAAACATACTAGGGTTAATTTTTGGTAAAATAGTACAATATTCTACTGGAGTTCAGAAATAGAAAACAGAACAAAGGAAGTAAAAAAAACAACAGAAAAACAGACAAAATAAATAAAGAGAAATGATGTTTTGCTAAAAACTCAATATTTATTTTAAATATGATTTAAATCATAGTTTGATAGTGGGATGTGTGGTCGTCTCCATGGCAACAGAGACGGGTGGCTTCAGCCGGTCATGTGTGTGGTCACGGGGTCACCCAGGGGTCAATGGGGGGGGGGGGGGGGGGGGGGGTCATCAGGGTGAAGTACTCTTGTTGATGCCCTGGAGGGGGTGGAGCCTCTGGACATTTACATATAAGTACGACACATGTACACATTAATACATACAAGTACTACACATGTACACATTAATACATACAAGTACGACACATGTACACATTAATACATACAAGTACGACACATGTACACATTAATACATACAAGTACGACACATGTACACATTAATACATACAAGTACGACACATGTACACATTAATACATACAAGTACGACACATGTACACATTAATACATACAAGTACTACACATAGAAGATGTAAAAGACAAAACAAACAGAACTGAAGCGAAATATGGCCGAGAATATAAGACAAAAGACAAAACAAATGAAATAAAAAAAACAACAAATGATGAAAATGTTAAAATGACACAAAATGTCAAGAACTTTGAGATGAAACAAAATGAAAAGAAAAACATCAAAAATGATAAAACAAAACAAGAAAAAAAATTATAAAAACTTCAAGAGACAAAACGAAATAACAAACAATAAAACAAAACAAGTTCACATGAGGCGACAAATATGATCAGACAAAACAATGGAAACCATGAAACAAGACACAATGAAAAAACGACAAAATGATGAAACTAGACAAAAGATTCAGTTTTTCGTCTATTTTTCCTCCTTTCGTCGTTGGTTGTAGTTTTGGATCCAGTTTTGGTTTTTAAACATGTAAACGTCGAGTCCATGAGTTCAGATCCAAGGCCGAGGTCTGACGATCTGATGGATGAACGGCAACGATGAACCAGCGCCTCAAGGACACACACACACACACACACACACACACACACACACACACACACACACTCAAATACACACAGACACACACAGATGTACACAAACACACACACATTGTTTACACAAATACATCCAGACACACATGCACACAAATGGCACACCCAAACACACATACACAAAACACACAAACACACACACATTGTTCACAAAAATACATACAGACACACACATGCACGCACACAAATAACACAGACACACAAATGACACAGACGCACACATTGTTCATACAAATACACACACACGCACGCAGATGCACACAGACACACACCCATTGTTTACACAAATTCATACAGACACACACAGACGCACACACACACACACATTATTCACACAAATACACACAGACACACACACACACCGTCATCGATCTTTGTTCCTCATCCTTCATCAAAACGACAAAATTCAAGCAGAACGCTGAGGTTTTAGACTCGACAACAAACCTGAACACGCCGCTGGTTTTCTGTGCAGGTTTTACACTATTAAAAAAAACAACAACAATCAACCACAGAAATATTAGATTATTAAGTGTATATGTGTATTTCTACTCTATAAAGACAGTTTTTATACTATTAAATGTCATTATTCATTATGTTGTTATTTAGCATATAATGTAGCATCATTTAGCCTCATTTAGCATATAATTTTGTATCATTTAAAGTCAATTATATATATATTTTACTATCAATTAGTATATATTTTCACATCGTTTAGCATCATTTAGCATATAATTTAGCATTATTTCACATCATTTTACGTGATTTAAAATAAAATAAAATAATTTAGCACATAATTTAGTATCCTTTACCATATAATTTAGCATTATTTAGCCTCATTTAGCATATAATTTGTATCATTGAAGGCAATTATCATATATGTTTTAGCATTGTTTAGCATATATTTTAACATCGTTTAGCATATAATTTAGCGTCATTTAGCATTTAATTTAGCATTATTTCACATAATTTAGCGTGATTTACCATAAAATAATGTAAAGTAATTTAGCATCCTATACCATATAATTTAGCATCATTTAGCATATTTTCTTGACATTGTTAAGCATATAATTTAGCATTATTTCACTTAATTTAGCATGATTTACCATAAAATAAAGCAATTTAGCATCCTTTACCATATAATTTTGCTTCATTTAGCATATAATATAGCATAATTTAAAGTAATTTAGCATATAATTTAGTAATATTTAGCATATAAATTTGCATAAATTATCGTAGAATTTAGCATCATTTAAAGTCAATTATTATATATATTTTAACATTATTTAGCTTATAAGTTAGCATCATTTAGCCTCATGTTATGTAGTATCATTTAAAGTAATTTAGCTTGAAATTTAGCAACATTTCAGATATAAATTAGCATAATTTACAGTATAATGTAGCATATAAATCAGCATTATTTAGTGTGATTTAGCATTTAATTTCCGATCATTAGCATGTAATTTAGCCTAGTTTAGCATCATTTAGCATGTGCTTTTGGCTTTTGGACCATTTTATTAACGCATACATACATGTGCCTTTTCCAAACGTAGGTTCAGGATCTGGTTTAGTCAAGGGTTTGTTTTTATTGGGTCGGAGTAAAAAAGGACATGACAGTAATGATTGAATATGGACTTCACTGAGTGTTTTCTGTTTTTCTGGAAGTGTCTGTAATGTTGACCTTTAACCCTTCGACTCCTGTTGTTGTTTTCACAGTGATTTTCAGTCATTTTTACTTGAACTGATGCAGAAAAGGTTCAAAGTAACGTCGGAGTCGGTGTTTGTGGGTCGATCGAGGGGTTTGGAGGGTTAATGATGGGTCTGTTTGGTGCTGGGGTGTGGTGGTGGTGGTGGCCTCATCCTCATCCTCATCCTCATCCTCATCCTGGTGGATCTGCAGAACTGGAGCAGGATGGATGAGTGGGCCTCGGTGTGTGCGTTTGCATGCGTGACGAAGCTAAAACAGGGTGATGAGCTGCTCGTCTGACCTCCTTTAGAGCTAAATTAAAATGAACCTGAATATTGACGCCTAATGAAGGAAGGTTGTGTGTGTGTGTGTGTGTGTGTGTGTGTGTGTGTGTGTGTGTGTGTGTGTGTGTGTGTGTGTAACAGTGACGAGGCTGAACGCCGGGCTCTCTGGGAGATTACCTCGATACGAGTTCAGCCGCTCAGACGGCCAGATCTGGAGCGTCTGCAGGCTGAGGTGGTTCTGCAGGAGGACAGGTCCAGGTTCTGTTTGGGTTCCAGCCTTTTCCACCTTTTTATGGACGGTTCCTGCGCGTCGTTATGGAAACTGGACGTCCTTTTGCAAAACAGTCGTACTGAGCGTCGTTTACAGCATCGACAGCAAAGTACAAGTCTGAAACCTGTCATTACATCACAGTCTGAACTCTTCTCCTCTTCCTCCTCCTCTTCCTCTTCCTCTTCCTCTTCCTCCTCCTCTTCCTCTTCCTCTTCCTCCTCCTCCTCCTCTTCCTCCTCCTCCTCCTCCTCTTTTTCTTCTTCTGATTGCGTTGATAGTTTAATGTAAATAAACACATGTAGACACTTCACATGTCCACTACGTGACCTCCTCCAGCCTCCTTTACCTCCTGCTGGGCCTTCCTCTCCTTTCTCCTCCTATTCCTCCACCACCACCACCTCCTCCTCTTCTTCCTCCTCCTATTTCTCCTCTTCCTCCTCTTTCTTCTCCTCTTCTTCCTCCTCTTCCTCCTCCTTCTCTTCTTCCTCTCTCCTCTTCCACCTCTTCCTCTTCTGCTTCCTCTTTCTCCACCTCTTCCTCCTCCTCCACGTCTTCTTCTTCCTCTTTCTCCTCTTCCACCTCTTCCTCCTCCTCCTCTCCTTCTTCTTCCTTCTCATTCTCTTTCTCCTCCTCTTTCTCCTTTTCCTCTTTCTCCTCCTCTTCTTCCTCTTCCTCTTCCTCTTCTTCCTCTTTCTCCTCCTACTCTTCCTCCTCCTCCTCTTCTTTCTCCTCGTCCTCCTCTTCCTCCCTCC